>NW_026087808.1:0-29704 GCF_022539395.1 Myiozetetes cayanensis | reverse complement strand
TTGGAGGTGGGAGATCCGGAGCCTTCATCGGGGGAGGTGGTCGTCTGGTTGGTCTTCCTCGGTGTAAACTTTTGAACTTTTCTCAAATCTTTCCTAATTTGGGTAGTTTCCTTGTGATGTTGGCAGGGTCTTGGTAACCTTGGTTCATCTTAAATCTGCTGATGCTACTATCTCGTTATTTTATGGTTTTAGTATCCTTTTCTGTCAACATGTTCTGTTCCCTCAGACAATTTATTACCTCCGTGGTTTCCTAATGCTAAGCTTTCCTGTAGTGCTTTACATTTTTGTGTTTTAACTTCTTGTTTCTCGAAGACTGCTTCCTTTTGAGTGGCTTCACTGTTCAACCTGGAGAAGAGGAGACTGAGGGGAGACCTCATGTCAGTCTATGACTTCCTTGTGAGGGGAAGAGGAGGGGTAGACACTGATTGTTACAATCTGCTTAAATGTTGCAGAAAGAACTTCAGATTTGAATATTACCTTGAGCAAAATTAAAACTCACACAAGTTATCTGCTGATACCAAAAACTGATTTTATTAACTACTAAGAGATGCAAAGAGAAAGAGGAAAAAAATAAGAAAAGGTTGGAAAATGCTAAGATTACTTCTAGAAGCAGAGAAAAGATACCACCGAAGATACTACCAAAACTACCTTTCTGCTGAGCTGGTGTGTGTGTGTGAGAAGCGGTTTCTGCCTGTCTCTGTTGCTTTTTGATGTTATCTCTTTAGCTGGGGGGTGGGGTGGGGTGTGTGTCTTAACAACTTTAGTTCTCTGGAATGCAGTCAGGATGTGTGGTTTCACCACTCATGCTGAGCCGCACCACAGGTCGTGCAGGGTCCTGTTCAGCCACCCCTCCCTAGACCTCAGAAATATGGTAAGGCTAGAAGGATAAGGTATAACTCATGCAAATGGCGTGGTGGGTCTCAGTTCTCTCCAGGTCAACAGAGTCTCAGTCTCACGTGGCAGGTAGGCAGCATGCAGTGGTGGAGAAAAGGTGAGGGGAGGTGGGGAAAGATTCTCGGTTACAGTAACCAGTTCCCTCTCCCTGATTTTCCACAATTTGTCCTCAACTTTTATAGTGTTCAAAGGAGGTTGTACGTGGTTTCTTGGCATGTAGCCCTATTCAGATATTCAAAGAGATATGATAACCATAAATAATAGCAGGATTTTTTGGCAGTAAAAGTTCAGCAGGAAGTTCTGGTGAGAACTTCTGGCAGAAAGTTGACAGACAATTTTTGGTAGGAAGTTTTTGACAGGCAGAAACAATAGCGAAACATAATTTTTGGGCATTTCTATATTATCTGTGTTTTACAATGTCAGCACCTTATAAATGACTCACTCTAACAGCTTATGGAATAACAATATTAATACAAATTGTGACAAGTTAATAAGGTTCATGGTCATCGGTGATAGGGTCTAACTGCAAATACATATTCAAAGCAATCTAATAATACTATAAAGCAAGCACAAGCACAGACTCTAATACAAAACAATCTTCTATATATTGTAGCAAAATACAAAAGTAACAATCAGTGTGCATAGAATAAGTTTCTTACCCAATAGACATCCCTAAGTGTAGGAGCGACTGGACGGACAACACCAACCATCTGGATGATAAAAGAAGAAGAAGAAAATACTAAAGCAAAAATATTGTGGTCCTGAGCAAGCCAGAGCTAAGATTAGTGCATGTGTGAAAAGAATCACAAGGTCAAGCCGGAAAGCTGCTTGAAGCATGGTTGTTCTCTGTGGTTGGAAGCAGTCATATGGGTGTGTGTGGTATGTGGAGAGATAAGGAAACATCTTGCTGGTTGGAGAGCTCAGACCTGGGGTCAGTAGAGAGTCTGTATATAGAAATGGAGTAATAAAGTTACAAGAGAGTTCTTCCTGGACAAAGTCTGTCTCCCGTGGATTCATTCGCCACAAATGGTGCAGAGTGAGGGACCTTCGCCACAACTGGTGCCCTGCGTGAGCCTTTTTTCTACACCTAAGGGGGAAGACAAGACAGGTTCAGACCGTCAGTTGAACCCAGCAGTTTTGGTGGAAATCTTCCTCCAATTTCACCATATTTCCAATTTCCTTTTATACTATTTCTTTAGGTTTATGTGGAGTATGAGTGAATTCAGTCATAAGTGCTTGATTGGGTAGTTGTCCTTAGCATCTGTCTTGCTGGAAGGATATGGCATGGTTAAAATGTCACCATGTTCCCCTTTCTTCAGGATGTTTGTGGAGGGAGGCCGCAGTGCCTTCACATCACTGTCCTCTCTGGTGCGTCCTCCATACAGGTGCTTATGAGTGTGGAATGGGGAGAAGAATCAAATGGGGAGGAGAATCAAAAGTAAAACTTGTGGGTTGAGATAAGAACAGTTTAATATTGAAACAAAGTAAAATATAATTATAAAAATAATAGTAATAAGGAAAAGAGACAGAGAAAACACAAGAAAAACATGTGATGTACAATGCAATTGCTCACTACCTGCTGACTGAAGCCAAACTGTCCCCAAATGACAATCTGCTCCTCTTCCCAGGTAATTTCCACAGTTTATATACTGGGCGTGATGTTCTATGGTGTGGAATATCCCTTTGACCAGTTTGGGTCAGCTGTCCTGGCTATGCTCCCCACCATATATAGCTACCATATATAGTTATCCCTACCTAATATAGTTATTAACAACATATAGTTTAATTCATTGGCTATTCTCACCCAAAATCAAATCCCCTTGAGGCACACACTGGACTTCTCCATCCTGCTGCATTACCCACCGAGTGCATCGGGTCCTTGAGCAAGAGTAATCCCATGGATGGGTTTGCCTTTGCCTGAGGCAGGAATAACTCAGACTGTTTTCCCCAGTGTGTTTTTAATATGCACAACAGGAACTCTATTGAAATGAGAGCAGGGTCTAAAGAGAGTTAACCAAGGTATCTTGCTCTGAGAAAATTCTCCCCTCCATACCTGCTCTGCCTAAACTGCTAAATAAAAATTTGTTCTGTTCTGTTCCTTGGACCTAATCTTTAAAAGAAGGTTAGAAACATTATACAATGGGGTTATAGGCCATAAATTAAGGCAAAGTAAGCCAAAGTAGACATCTGAATAGGAGAAATAGGCCTAAAACCAAGGCTTTCTCCAAGCTTCAGTGACTGGGGCAAAGACAATGGAAAGAGAGAGGTCAAACTGAGGAAGACCACAACCTCAATGATGAAGAAAGGTGGATGTACCCCCAGAATTGAGGGTCAAGAAAAGCTCCACCCCAAGCTCTGCCTGAGTTCTGCCTTTACTCCACCTATTATCAATATGTATGATTAGATGTTGCAATCATATGAATATGTATGTAAGATGTTGTAATCATAGAAGTGTCATGGTTTTGCCCAGCCGGTCAACCCCTGGGGCTGAGAATGGTTGTGTCCAGATGGATTTCTGGGCAAGAAGCCAATTAAAACTCTCAGTAACGCCTTTGATAATTACATATTTAAGAAAACGGAAGAGAAGGTGGGTTACGCAGTTGAAATTAGGTAGCCATGTAGGGAGTGGTGTCAGGTCCCAGTTGGGGGACCAGGCCTTCTCCTCCCCCGGCTTGGGCCGGAGGGCAGGTGTCGCACTGAAGCTTCCCTTCTCTCTTGTAAGAGAGTGAAGGGAAAAAAAGTTTAAAAGACTGACTACTTAGACGAGAAATGCTGTAGAAGAATTCCAGTAAAGAGATAACAAAGTGTCCAAGGTCAAAGTTGGCAGTTGAAGCTGCAACAGGAGAGAGAAGTGCGAAGAGGGGGGTTTGCTTCTTCCCCCTTTCGCTCTCTCCCTTCAGCAGGGTAAAGACTGAAAAATAAATCCCTGTCACCTATGGAAGTTTGTTGGGGTGAGGAGACCCCCGTGCTGCTCGTGGAAGAGCCTACACTGGAGTAAGTTGATGCATGAAGAAACCAAGACTTCATGAGAGACCTGAGGTGAGGTAGAGTCCTGTTGAAGACTTTGTGACCCTAAGGGAAACCTATGCTGGAACGAGACGGTCCAGGTGGGATGTTGGGATCTCAGTGAAAGATCCATGCTACTGCTGTTGAAGATTTATGACTCTGAAGGGGATGAGAACCTCACACTGGAGCAGGAACAACTCGAGTGAGATGTGGGAATCCGAGTGAGGGATCCATGCTAGACCCATGCTGGAGAAGTCTATCAAGACTGTTCTCCCATGGGGAGGGACCTCCATAGGAAACAGGGGTGAACTCATAAGCCATTATCCCCTGTAACCCCGTGGAAGAAGATCCATGGTAGGCAAGTGTCCCCTTGCAAGTCCATGGAAGAAAAGACCTTCAAGGCCTAGGTAACCCCCCAACCTCTGGTCTTAGCCCAGGAGGGGGGTAGGTCCAGCCCTGGAGGTGGACACAGAGAAGGAAAAAGAGTTCCAGCTGCGACGAGGGTGCTGTAGTTACTGGAGAGAGAGTTGGAACTCCAAGAATGGAGAAAAGGACTGTTTTTCCTCCTTGGACTGATATAAAGGGGGGAGAAGTATTTCTGTAAATACATAATACTTTTACTTAAGTAGAGTTATTATAGATATAGTTCTTTAATAGTTTTTATGTTACTAGTAATAAATGTTCATACTATTTTCCCCAAATCCAGTCTCTTTTGTCTGCATAAACCTTCTCTCAAATAATAGTAATTGTGTGGGGGGTGTGAAAGTAAATGACACAGAACAAAACCACAACAGACACCAGATAGACTGTATAAATTACCGTTTTACACCAATACCTTCGAACAAGTGCTTTGTGGTGATTACCCCGCTTGTTCCTGACGTCGACAAATAAATACCTTTGCTGCTCAAAAGACCAAAAGCTTCTGGGCAGTCATTTTACTGGATTTCTCGGATTCACTGTCCCCTTCTACAGTACCTAAGAGTTTTGATTGGACTGGGCCAACCTGACTGACATATCCCCTAGTGTTGACTAACCAGGTGGCCTTTGCTATATGTGTATCCCAATGTTTGAAGGTTCAGTGAAACCTTTAATAGTCTGTTGCATTGTTCAATCTTTCTGGATATCATGATCCATGATAGGGAATGTGAAATACCCACTCAATGCCATGGTTTCTGGCCCAAGTGTCTATGAGATTGTTTTGGAAATGAGCCCCTTGTCTGATTCAATTCTTTCTGGAGTACCATGTTGCTGTAAGGCTTGCTTTTCAAGGTCCAGGATAGTGTTCCAGGTGGTGGCATGGGGCATAGGGTATGTTTCCAGCCATCCAGTGGTTGCTTTCACCATTGTAAGAACATGGTGCTTGCCTTAGTAGGTTTGTGGGATTTTGATATAGTCAATCTGCCAGGTCTCCCCATATTTATATTTCATCCATCATTCTCCATACCAGAGAGGCTTTAACCTCCTGCCCTGCTTAATTGCAGCATGTTTCTCATTGATGGATAGCCTGTGTGATAGTGTCCATGGTTAAGTCCACCCCTCAACCACAAGCCCACCTATATGTTGCATCTCTGCCTTGATGGTTTTAGTGGGTTGACCCTGGCTGGATGCCAGGTGTCCACCAAGCCATTCTATCCTTCCCCTTCCCAGCTGGACAGGGAAGAGAGAATAAGATGGAAAATGACTAGTAGGTTGAGATAACGTAGTTTACTAAAGCAAAAGTGAAAGTTTGCACACACACAAGTGAAGAGGAAAATAACAAGGTTTATTCTCTACTTTCCATTAGCAAGCGGTGTTTGGCTACTTCCTGGGAAGCAGGGTTTCAGCACACATAGCGGTTTCTCAGCAGGCAACCATTATAAACAATGAATGTCCCCCCTTCCTGCTCCTTTCCTTAGCTTTTATATCTGAGATGACATCATATGGTCCAGAATATCCCTTTGGTTAGTTTGGATCAACTGGCCTGGTTGTATCCCCTCCCAGGATCCTGCTCTCATTTGGGGGAGGAATGTTACAGTGCTGATGCTGGGCTCAGCAGTAACCAAAACACTGGTGTGTTCTCAACACCCTTCTAGTTACCAATGCAAAGTAGAGCGCACTGTGAGGTCTACTATGGGGAAATGAACTCCAGTTCAGCCAAAACCAATATATAACCCAAGGTGTCATTGGCCCACAGAGTTAGAAATAATTCACCCATATGTTGCCAATCCAAATCCACCTGAGTCACTTCAATCTTACCATCCTGATCCACCTGTTGGTTGTCCTGATGCTCTTCAGTGGGCTGACTCTTGGGTACATGGGCATCTATATGATGTACCTTCGCAACCAGATTCTCCCCCTGGGCAGCAATGTCTTGCCACAACACAGTAGCCCAGATGGATTTGCATCCGTGCTGCCCATTATTCTGGTTCCATTGCTGCAACCACTCCCCAGGGCATTTGCCACCATACATTAGTCAGTATAAAGTATCTGCCATTTCTCTCATTCAACAATGTCTAAAACCAACTGGATGGCCTTCACCTTTGCAAACTGACTTGTTTCACCTTCTTCAGCAGTTTCTGTGACTTGTAGAAGACTCCATACAGCCACCTTCCATCTCTGATGCTTTACTACAAGATGGAAGGATCCACCAGTAAAGAAGGCATATTGCTTCTCACTTTCTGGTAATTTATTATATAGTGGGGCCTCTTTAGCACATGTCACTTTCTCCTCTGGTGACATTCCAAAATGTCTGCCTTCTGGAGAATCCATGATCACTTACAAGATTCCTGGATTACTGGGGTTTCCTATTGAAGTTTGTCGTGTGATCGGTGTAACCCACTTACTCCATGTAGCATCAGTTGCATGATATGTAGATGACACCCTCCCTTTGAACTTCCAGGGCAGCACAGGTAACTGGATTGCCAGGAGGAGCTGTGCTTCAGTACCAATCTCTTCTGAAGCAGGGTTTTGACCATTGCCTACAGAAAACTGCTCAGTATGGTGCAACCCTTCCAGGGAAAAGGAAAAGACAAAAACAAGATGCCAGTTACCAGGGTGACTCAGGATAAGGTCAATTCCAAGGCACAGAACAAGTCAATGGAAGTTGCCCCTATACAAAAGAGGAAATATAAGACCAAATTGGCCCACCCAGCTGATGACGATGAGGAGGCAGGACCCTCACAGGCAGCAAACCCAGAGCCAGAAATCATCACTGAGTCCTTATTGTATAACAACCTCCAGAGCTTATGGGCGGACCTTATTCGTCATCTGAATAAACCCATACTGACCTGGATGATCCGAGTTTGGGACTTCACGGGTGATGCCATTAACCTTGACAGTAGTGAAGCTAGGTTCTTAAGGTCTATTGCCCAGGATGTGGGCATTGAAGAGGCATTTGTGAGAGAATCAAAACCCCTGTCTCTCTGGGCACAGTTGTTGGACAGTGTGAGGGAGAGGTTCATTTACAGAGATTCCTTACAGGTAGACCATTATGCAAAGAGTTGGAATACCACGGAGGAGGGGATACTACGCCTGAGGGAAATGGTACCATTGGAGGTACTGTTTAGAAGGGATGGGCAACCCACCAACAATCCTGAAATGGTTAAATGTACACCACAGATGTGGTGGAGCTTCACACGAATGGGGTCATCCACACACGCCAGTTACCTGACATCATTGGAGGCTGAGAAGTGAGAACCAGTGGTGTCTATAACAAATAAACTTCGGTTGTATGACAGTATGATCAAAGGACCACTACAGGCCCGCATTTCCACTGTAGAGACATTGATTAATGACCTCAAGACCCTAACTACAGAGATGAAAGATCAACGGGGAAACTGAAAGAGAGGATTGAAACAGTTCCCATGTGGTGCCAGTGAGAACCAGATGCCTCCCAGCTAGAGAGAGTGGACAGACCTCATGAACTGAGTTGTGGTATTTCCTATCTGACCATGGAGAAAACATGAGACAGTGGGACAGCAAACCTACCCATGTCTTGGTAGCCCGAGTACAAGAGTTGAAAGAGAGGAAAAAAGTAAAATCCTTTAAAGTGAGCGCAGTACCGGTCTCCCGTGGGCAGGGATCTGACCCGCTAGAAGGTACCTCCCATCGGTATTCACAGACGGAAAACTTTGATGAGCAGGACAGTGTTAGAGGGGCCCTACCTCTAGCCAGGTAGAGGCACGGGACAACCGTGTCTATTGGACTGTTTGTATCTGATGACCTGGCACATCAGACCCACAAGAACACAAGGTTTTGGTTGACACTGGCACTCAGTGCACGTTAATGCCCTCAGAACATGTGGGACTAGAGGCTATTTTCATCTCTGGGGTGACAGGAGGGTCTCAACAGTTGACCGTGTTGGAAGCTGAAGTGAGCTTGACTGGGAAGGAGTGGCAGAAACACCCCATTGTGACTGGTCCAGATGCCCCATGTATCCTGGGCATTGACTACCTTAGGAATGGGTATTTCAAAGACCCCAAGGGACATAGATGGGTTTTCAGAATAGCTACTGTGGAGACAGAGGCTGCTAAACAGTTGAATTCACTACCTGACCTCTCAGAGAACTCTTCTACTGTGGGATTGTTGAAGGTTGAGGAACAGTTACTGCCAATTACCACTACAGTAGTGCATCGTTGACAGTACCGAACGAACTGAGACTCTGTGATCCCCATCCACAAGATGATCCGTGAGCTGAAGGGCCAAGGAGTGATCAGCAGGATCCACTCCCCCTTCAACAACCCCATTTGGCCTGTGTGCAAGTCTAACGGAGAATAGAGATCGAGGTCTATCGTGACCTGAATGAAGCCACCCCACCGCCGAGTGCTGCTGTTCCAGACATGTTGGAGCTCCAGTACGAGCTGGAGTCCAAGGCAGTGAAGTGGTACGCCACTACTGACATCGCAAATGTGTTCTTCTCCATTCCCTTGGTAGCAGAGTGCAGACCACAGTTTGCATTCACATGGAGGGGCGTGCAGTACACCTGGAATCGACTGCCCCAGGGGTGGAAACACAGTCCCACCATCTGCCACAGATTGATCCAGGCTACACTAGAGAAAGGGGAAACCCCAGAACACCTGCAGTACATTGATGACATCATCGTATGGGGGGACACAGCAGAAGAGGTTTCCGAGAAAGGAAAGAAGAGCATACAGATTCTCCTGGAAGCTGGGTTTGCCATTAAAAAGAGGAAAGTCAAGGGACCTGCCCGAGAGATCCAGTTCCTGGGAGTAAAGTGGCAAGATGGATGTTGTCAGATCCCAACTGAAGTCATCGATAAGATCACAGCAATGGACCCACCAAATAGCAAGAAGGAAACCCAAGTTTTTCTTGGTGCAATAGGTTTTTGGAGGATGCACATCCCAGAGTACAGTCAAATCGTAAACCCTGTCTGTCTGGTAGCCTGCCAGAAGAATGATTTCCAGTGGGGTCCTGAACAACAGCAAGCATTTGAACAGATTAAACAGGAGATTGCCCATGCTGTAGTCCTTGGGCCTCTCAGGAAATGACCAGATGTGAAGAATGTACTCTACTCTGCCTCTGGGGATAAGGGCCTCTCCTGGAGCCTCTGGCAGAAGGTACCTGGCGAGACCCAAGGTCGCCCACTTGGATTCTGGAGCTGAAGCTACAGAGGATGGGAAACCAATTACATTCCCACAGAAAAGGCGATCCTAGCAGCTTATGAAGCAGTACAAGTTGCCTCAAAGGTGATTTGCACAGAAGAACAGCTCCTCCTGGCACCTCGGCTGCCGGTGTTGAGTTGGATGTTCAAAGGGAAAACGCCCTCTACTCATCATGCCACTGACGCTACATGGAGTAAATGGATCGCTCTGATCACGCAACACGCCCACATTGGAAACCCAAATCGCCCTGGGATCCTAGAAATCATCACGAACTGTCTGGAAGGTGAGAACTTTTGTTTAGCAGATGAAGAAGAAGGGGAGCAAGTGGTATGGGCAGAGGAAACCCCAGCATACAACCAACTACCAGAAGAAGAAATATACTACACTCTCTTTACTGATGGTTCCTACCGCATTGTAGGGATGAAACGTTAATGGAAAGCAACTATATGGAGTCCCACAGGACAAGTTGTAGAAGCTATGGAAGGAGAGGGTGAATCAAGCCAATTCGCAGAGCTCAAAGCTGTCTAGTTGGCATTGGACATTGCTGAACGAGAAAAGTGGCCAAAACTTTACCTCTACATGGATTTGTGGATGGATGGTGGCCAATGCCTTGTGCGGGTGGTTGGACAGATGGAAGAAGGCCAATTGGAAACGTAGGGGAAAACCCATCTTGGCCACTGATATATGGCAAGACATTGCTACCCGGGTAGAGAAGTTGATTGTGAGAGTCCACCACTTAGATGCCCATGTGCCCAAAAATCGATCCAATGAAGAGTATTGCAACAATGAACAGGCAGACCAGGCTGCACAAGTCAAGGTGTCACAGGTGGATCTGGTCTGGCAGCACAAAGGAGCATTGTTCTTAGCATGATGGGTCCATGATGCCTCTGGTCGTCAGGCTAGAGATACCACCTACAGATGGGTATGAGACCGAGGAGTGGACTTAACCATGGACACTATTTCTCAGGTTATCCATGACTGTGAGATGTGCTGTTGTTAAACAGGCTAAGAGACTGAAGCCCTTGTGGTATGGTGGACGTTGGAGTAAATATAGGTATTGGGAGGTGTCCCACTAATAAGGCACCCAACCCATTACCTATGGGTCCCCAAGCATCTAAGGGGACCTTAGTAACATATGTAGTTACGATTGTGACTGTGGTAGCTGTGGAAACATCCATGCCAGCAGGTGACCTGTAGCATGGTACTGAGAGTTACACTGCTTTGCAAAATGGCCTTGCTTGCCACAGCGAGTACATGTACGTGTAGTTTTGACTTTCCACTGAGGGCAGCGGGTTTTCACATGTCCCTCCTGATGGCACAGGTGACATATTCGTGGGGGATGTAAGATGGCTGCCAGCGCAGACATGGAATGGTCAATAGATCCAATTTTTGAGTAAGTCTCTACCGTGTCAGTTATATCAGGGGAACCTGGCAAGGAATCAATGATCTTCCGGCAATCAGTGTTAGTTTGATCTCTAACCAACTGAACGCAAAGCTTTTGCCGCAAGGTGTCATCTTCCACTTGTTTTTCTAGTGACTGCACTAACCTTTCAACAAACTTTAAAAATGGCTCTCCGTGTTCTTGTTTTATAGCTGTGTAGCGTTGTTGTGGAGTTGACATTTCCATAACTTGTAACAGAGTAGCCATTCCCAAATTTTGGGTTTCTTGTAACACAGATGGGTACCAGGTAGCCTGCAAGTCAGGACTGCTAAAAGACCCTTGACCCATTAAGGTTTGTGCCCCTACGGTTTTTAGAGGGTCGTCATCTAGTCGAGTGAGATTTTCTCTCTCTGCCCGTGCTGCCATTTGAGCCCACTTTCGCTCAAACAGCTGAGCTTGTACTGGTTCCAACAATATTTGAGCCAGATGTGTGATGTCATAGGGGGTTAATAAGTCAGCATTAATAACACGTATCAGCCTCATCACTTGAGGGGAGTTGAGACCATATTTTCCAACAGTAAACTGCAAATCCTCTACAACCTTCCAGGCAAAAACATTGTGTTCATCAACTTTTCCTGATCCTACAGTTGCTTTCATAACTGGAAATGCCTGGGGACCCTCTGCCAATGTAGAACATTCACCTTGGTCTCGAAAAGAGGGATATCCAATCTTTTCACAAAACTCCCAATCACCCGTTCTTGCTGCTTCTCTGTGCAACCCCTCCCAAAATGAAGCAGGATCTCTGGGTAGTACGACAACCTTTGCTGGAGGCAAGCAAATAGGCTTGGATTTAGGGGTTCACGAGGGTTTTTTGGAGTGGGAACCTTTCTGGAAAAGCAGTTCGACCTCATGAAGGGACCATTCCCCATCAGAATCATCAGAATCCTCTAAAGAAGAGGAGCCGCTATTGTGTACCTTGGTAGCAGTAGGCAAAGCAGCAGTGGGAACGGAGCCAGTAGCACTGGGAATAGAGCCAGCAGCAGTGGGAACAGAGCCAGCGGACTCAGCAGAGGAAGGGGGGGTGATGTGCCTTTTCTCTTTTACTCATACGGTTAACTGTGTTGCAGGGGAAGGATAGTCCCAGGGTGGCGGGGGGACGGTAGCAGAGGTGTATGTGCGAGCAGGGGGAGGTTCAACAGGAGAGATATTCTTCACAGAATAAGAAGAAGAAGAAGAAGAAGAAGAAGAAAAAGAAGAAGAAGAAGAAGAAGAAGAAGAGGGGAAGGTACTGGGAGCTGAGTCTGTTAGTGTTAATTTAGTCATAGATCGAACCAGACTCTCCTCCCCAACAGCCCCCTGTTCCTTTTGCAATTCGTCATACCAGGCCTTCAGGGTGGTTAGTACAAGCTTCCACATAGGGGTTAGGCCCTCTAGCCCCTCGGTACCATTCGATATAGCATCCCACAATTTCTTTCCTATGTCCTCCCACGCAGATATGCTAAAAACTGAATGTAGGGTAGCTTCAAACCCCTCCCTCTGGCACCATTGCAATAAAACTCGCAAACAATCATCATCATTTTTTATCCCACGCCGTCTAAGCAGCGTTTTCCAAGCACTAACTATATGCTTCTCATCTGGACTCATTATTTGTCCCATTATGCCCCCACAGTTCCCAGTGGCTCACCTGCCTCAGGTGTCAAGAAAACTCGAGTCCGGACCCCCTTTTTGCAGTAATCCCGCTGCTCTCAGCTTCACCGGGTTTCGTCCTCACCGCACCTGCAGCAACAATTTGTCTCTGGGAATTATCTCCGATCCCTCGACTTCGTCTTCACCGCACTTCTACCCGCGGTCTCAATTCCTCAGGGAATTATCTCCGATCCCTCGATGGGGATCAAGTCCAATTTGACTCCAAATCAGGGTGGGAGTCTCTTCAGTATCAGTCGTGAACCCTCCTGGTTTGTACCACTCAGGGTCACCAGTTGTTGTTGTTTGTGAGGACGACCATAAAAATAAAACTGGGCACCTTATGATGATGATTCAATATTCAGCATTTATTGTTCTTCTGTACAGCTCAAAAACTACTACTACTCACACAGTTGATTTTCCTCCCAGAAGAACTGCAGGTAACTCACAGGCTTCAGTTTCAGATAGTCATTCCTCCTCTCAACTCACGTACCCATGCTGCTTCGGCAAAGGTGGGTTTTCCATCCTATCTCCTCACGTCTTCTCCATGTTCATGCAGGTAAAACCAGATTACCTCATTGAGTGTACCCTCTCTCTAGCTGGAGGGGTACCTGCTTCTTATAACAGAAGGACTGGTGTGTACTGGCGAGGCATAAAAAGATTACTTCTCCAAGTTCCTCTCTAAGTTTCTGATGGTCCTCTTTCATTTTCTCTTTGAAGTTATGGAAATTCTCAGCGAGTTTTTCCATGGATGAGACCTGGGTTCATAACAGGGCAGACACAGTTTCTTCATATATCTGGAATTTGCTAACCAAAAGACCCATTTTGTCTTCTCCCTCATTCCAGTGCATCGTTGCTAAGTGGCGGACAAATGACTGACCCGAGTTGTACGAGTTTTTGCCATATGTGCGATGTACACTGGACACTGTCAGGACTTTTAGGGAATCACTTGTTATCTGAAAAAAATATCTCTAGCACAACTAATTGTCTCAGGCACCAGATACCTTGCTCCATGGTGTCCCACTTGCCTTGCTGCACATAGAAGTTGGCCTTGCAAAGGTATCTTTCCCTCGACAGGAGTTACCTCCAGAGGTTGAGAATTTCTTGGTTTTTTCTGATTTCCTGGTCAATACCTGCATCCCAGGACAAGGATCCTAGTTGCCTGGCTTCACTACCATCTAGATTTGTATTGTTTGCCATGACATCCCAGATTTGGAGCAGCCAAGTAAATATGGACTTATATGTCTGGTGGCTGAAATCTTTCTGCAGATCACACAGCACACACAGGGATAGGGACCATGTGACTATCTCTGGCTCTGTCTCTTCCACTGGTTGTGAGAGTCTTACCTCCTCTTCATCATTCACTATGCAAACTGATTTGGGCTTAGATTTTCTCTTCTGAACAGGTGTGACTGCTACTGGCTTGGGCCGTCCTTCTGGTTCAACTGCAGTTTGAGTGGCCACAGTGCCTGTTGATTTTTTTTCTTTACACTCCCCCTGAAGATGCTGTACCATAGCAAGCAGTGTACGATAGGCAGTGGCCAGGGTCCAGTATGTTGCAGAACTTTGGGTTTCTTGGGAACTGCCACAGCATTTTTCCTTCACATTTTTTATCACTTTAACAGGATCCTATAGTTGTTCAGGGGTGAACTTCTAAACCATTGGAGTAGAGAAGTCCTCCAAATACTGACCCATGTCCTCCCCCATTCCATGCCACTCAGGATTATCCACCCCCAGGGCAGGTGTCTGGACAACTTCCCTAGAAATCTTTGTCCTGTCTCTAAACATGGTAAACACAGTGTAGACCGTAGAAACCGTGCAGAGGAAGCATAGTGAAACAAAAGAATTAAACCCAATGACAAAAAATCATTGGATTGGATTGAACATTAATTAAAATATACCAACTGGGAATTCACAGGGACAGAATCATCATACATGAATCAAAGAATCAGTACAAATTTCAGGTATAAATACAGTATTCATCAAAACCCCTTCCCACAAGTCCAACCTTGAATTACGACATAATTCAAGAATCAAATATCATCCTGGAATTCATTCGTGGAGCAAGACTGCCATCATTGTTTCTTCGGTGGGGGATGGGTGTGGGTGGGTGTTGTTTTAGCAGTTTTTTCTAGTTTGGCAGGCCTCCTAACATCTATGATTGATCTAGTTGACTTTTAACCCCTAAAGTAATTTTTCTAGGACCATCTAAGACACATATATTCATCATTGGTTAAAGATAACTAAAATTTCCCATTAGTTTAAACAATCTTCAATTGAATTTACTTCTTAACAGAACAATCTCTTACTGATCAAGTTTTCTGAGGCGTGTAAGCTAATTTCTTGCAGGTGGATGTGCATAACTATTTGTTATGTTTCATCTACATTCTACATCCTGAAACTAATTGTAGTCCTAAAAGAGAAGACAACTACTATGCCAAGAAAGTAAATCTCTTAGTTGGTTAGGACACAATTTTATCTAAGCTAAAACTTCTGATTTCCTAAGTCCTTTTTCATTTCAGTAGCAAAACTAGCAACAAGATTATGCTATCCTTAACATCCAGAGGGAATTCAGCATTCTCAAAAATTGTTTTGGCAGACCTGAAGGGGAAGAAGGAGGTAAAAGGCTGGGAGAAATCATCCTCTCCTGTTGTCCCCACAGGTTGGGTGCTGTAGTAGTAGTATTAATATAATAAATAAATAATAATAATATTAGGGACCAGAGAGAGAGTGCACAGATGAGCACTTTACCTAGGCCTTTGCGTGCCTCCCACCCCCTGAATAGACACTGCAGGGAATACCGTGGCCCAGTTAGATGGCCACTCTGTATCCTTTACGATAGTAACATCAGCCCCTGAATCTACCAAACCTTTAAACTTGCACCCGTCTATTTGGCAAATCAGCATAGGTTGAGGCAGAGATGGTTTTTGTCCAAAATATTTCTGGTTCACCTGTGCTCCCAAAAGCCTCGGAGCCTCTCTTCCTCTCCCCAGGTGGTGACAAGGTGTAGAAGGGTATTAGCTGAGCTAGTCTCTGCCCTTCAGGTATGTAGCAGGGCGGTACTGGTGTCCATACCATGATTTGGATCTCACACAGAGAATCTGAATCAATCACTCCAGGTAAAACAAACAAGCCCATCCTCATGGTTGAGGAACGGTCGATTAGGAGGTTGTGCACCCTTGGGCCTAGGGGACCCCACACCCCATTTGATATTAATATCACATCTGTGGATGTTATAGTTACTGGTTTCCTGGAGGCCAAGTCCAGGTCAATGCTTCCTGTGGTGGCTGGGAGTAAATTGCCAGTCTATCGCTATTTGATTGCAGGGGGCGTACGACCTCCCGCCCTGCCTGCAGTTTCCCAAGAACGCAGGACTGTTCCCGTGGTCAGTTCATGACCTACAGTTACAAACCCATTGCTTTCCCTTACAGCATTTGTGGTACGCTGTCGAGGGGGGTTTTTTAGGGCAATTCTTAACAAGATGATTAGTTGACCCACATCGATAACAGCCACCTTTTTCCTTTTCTGCATTATTTACTTTTATCTGGGCAGTTAAGACTGTTGCTAGAGAAGCAGAGTGGTGGTCAACAGAACCCACATTCTGGCAAGCTCGCACCATTTCAGCAATCGTGCAGTTTTCTCTTTTAGGTAGGGATTGCAAAGCTCGCTTACAGTCATTATTTGCATTTTCGTATGCGAACTGTTTAAAAAGTAAATCCCTTGCAGTGTCATCATCTACTTGTTTGTTTAGAGCAGTTTGTAACTGATCAAGAAATTTTGAGAATGGCTCAGTGGCTTCCTGTAAGATTTTAGCAAACGACAAATTACTGTCTTTGTCTGTACTAGGAAGCTTCCCACTGATCTCAAAACCAGTTTTGATATGACTTCATAAATCTCTCGTGGATAGCCAATTTGGGTCCCAGGAGCTGAGTAAGCTCCCTCCCCTACTAGATGATCACTAGTCATGCCCGCCTGTAAAGCACCCGGTTCATTTGCATAAGCGATGCAACTTTCCCGAAAGTCGGAAAGCCACGCACTGTACTGAGTTATGCTTAAGGTCATTTTTAAGAGTGTTTTCCAATCATGGGGGTAAATACATACATGTTACCTATTGTCTCCAAATAAGAAAACATATGGGATGAGGAAACACCGCTTTCTTTAACTATTAGCCTCAGGTCCTTAGTTACCTCATACAGTAAGCTTTGGAACTGAGGGTTTTGCCACGGTCGGTATACTACTGGACATGCACGTAGTATTTCCCAATCGTCCAATTTAACTGCCTCCTCTCGGCATCTATTCCAGGTTCTCTCATATAACTCCACATTCACACACCTTTCCTCATTCAGAGCTACCATGACTAACCCTTCTCCTGGGTCCTCCCCCATATCACTGTACTCTGGGTCATCACTATCGGTTTCTGCCATAGACGTATTACAAATTTGCCGCACCACCAGAAGAGAAGGGTACCTTCCCCCCGCGTGGTCAGTGCAAGACGACTGCGTCACCAGTAGAGACAGTCCTTCCCCACCCAGGCGGTTGGGATAGTATGGTTGTGTGGGCAGAAGAGAGAGGTTCATTTCCTGTTCCCAGGGGGAACAAGATGGCGCCGCCCTTGTAACCATGTGCTAACCATGTGGTCGAGAACTCATCACAGGCAAACAGTACCCGCCATTCTGCAAGTATCCCCCCTGGTCCTCTCGGTACAAGTCCACTGGACGCTCCCCAGTACTGACCCTTGGGCCCGAACCCCTTGCCTGTCCCCCCGTTGCAGCTCCGCAGTTTGAGTTCTGCACCCAACCCTCTGTAGCAGCCCCGGGGCTCCCTTTCCCCCGGACCTGTGTGCCCACAAAAAACCTGCTCTGAATTGTAACCCATAACATTTCCCTCCCATCCCTGGTTGCAGTGAAACAACACTTCATCTGAAACAAATCCTTCCCTTTCCCAGATTCTCTCCTCTGTCATGCCCAGTAAACCCCTCTGTCTCCCAGTTTCACTTTCTACTTCTATAAGGATTGTTTCTGCACCAGGGTTTGGGGGGGGGGGGAGGGATTTCTAGGGTTTAAACCCGCAGTTGAACTTGCCTTTTTTGTGCAGTTAGTAAGGCGTTCTTCACCTGAGTCCATGCAGGTAGATTTCTAAAAGCCTCCATATCTCCAAGCATTGCTGCATGTTTCATTGTCCTTCCAATATTCCACCAAGTAGTCACGTTTAATGCTCCAGCCAATGGAGTTTTTGGTAATGCAACTTGCATCCATTTTAGTAAGTTCACTAGTTTTTCTTCCTCAATTTCCCCTGAATGTCTCTTTACTAGTGATTTTAAAGTTTCTGCATTTTCCTATAATTCACGTGAATTTGTAGTTCCCATATTTCGACTTCGGGAGCCCCTGGTGGTCTAGTGGTAAAGGGCGCGGCGCTGTCACCGCCGAGACCCGGGTTCGATTCCCGGTCAGGGCCACTCCCTGGGCCAGATGGAGCTTCTTAGCCCTTAAAGGCAACCCATCTAAGGACCTCGTTGCCACCGTCCAAGCTCACTTGGCCCCGGCAGATGAACCTTAGGATTAAAGGGTGGGCTCAGTTCCGCGCACACTGTGTCTCACCTAAAAAATCCAATGTGCAGGTTGGAAGGTGTAAAGACCTTCCCCGGATCTTCGCTCACAAAGACTGGCCATTATTATTATTATTTCGACTTCTCACCTGGGACACAGACACAGGTTTTTCTTCTTACTTCTCGAGAGCTTCTCTCTTTATATGCAGGTGGTTTTCCTACCGGTTCAGGCTTTTTCTCCAAACTCATCCGCGGTTCTTCCTGCCAACGTCCATCAGAGGGGTTTTTTTTCCCTGGTACCTGGTGTTTTCTGTTTTTCTCTGGTGAGCATCCATCAGCATCAATATAAGGTGGTTCCTGACACTTTCCATATTTTCGTCCCTGTTTGGGTGCCAAATGTAGTAGTAGTATTAATATAATAAATAAAGGGTCCTAGGGACCAGAGAGAGACACCAACGTGGTGTGTAGCAAAATGCATGCTTTATTGAAAGAGACAAAAACTTATATAGTAGTTTCAAATGGTAAGATGTCATGACAGGTGACCTTTTCAGCCAATCCTATACAATCATTTAACTGCACATGTGGGATAGAGTATTTAAGAACTACAACTACCAGGATGCTTTGCCAGCACTCATCCTGTAACCCAAAACCCCACAGGGTGCAATTATTAATGAATCCCCAGAGGTAGTAACCCAGACCAGGACAGGCAAACACCACCAAATACACATCCCAAATGATCCGTATTGCTCTTGAGGTTATAATTTCATCAACTGATATCACACAGTACATCAACAAAGAAATCTTGATTCCTCTTCCTGATCTGAAAAAGAACGCCGTGATGGGTAAATAGTGCCACATATATGGAAACACATACAGGATTAGGTGCCACACACTCACATGAATAGACAGTGTAACATGGTAACCAGGGAGTTCTGTACCCAATACACAAATGCTTTGATCAAAGTTGTGACTCTAACTTCTCTCTCAAGCCCTGTATTGGGTGCCAAGACTGTACTGCTTTTAAAAAACTCAGTAGGAAAAAAATTAACCCCACTTGGATGCCCCCCAAGCTTGGCTCAGTTGAGCTGGGAGTTACTGCTCCATTCCCCCACAGAAACCTCCTGCACCAGAGCTGTCTTTTCAGCACTGCCACTGAACTGTGGTTCCAAAAGTGATGGGTAAGGGACCAGTAGTGGTGGTGGTGTGGTTCCATGTGGTGGCTACCTCTCTCCAGAGCCAGGGGAGAGAATGACAACTCTTCCACTTCTGCCCCTGGCTTTTAAAGGGGGCAGTCCACTCCCTTCTGCAAACCAGGCAAGAAGAAAAGGTTCAATTTCCAGCACCTCTGAGTTCCCTTTCGAACAAAATCCTTCCCTCCCCCCATGGTGATGTGCGTGGTGTGTGATAAACAGTGCTAAAAAACTCCACCCCTTTATCTCTATAACCATGACACTTTTGTATAAATCCTTTACAGCTCATGCCTACCAATTTTTAAAACAAAATAAAATAAATAAAATAAATCATTGAAAACAAGAAAGAGAGAGTCTATGAGGAATTCTATCTCTATTGAATCTGAAATGAAAGCCAGGAATAACACAAATGATTTCAGGAGTTTTTAAGAGCATTTATCTATTTTCTTCAACTGAATTAAATGAACAGATGTGCTCAACTGTGTCTAAGCAAAAATAGTTACTCTGGTTACAGTGGATTATTTCTAAATGTAGTACAGAATATTAAATATTCAGCCAAAATAATTATGCATAAACTAGAGGGAACTGGTGTCCCAGTTTAAATGAGACAAGGGTCTTTTGCTGAGGATGGATTAGGAGGAAAAGACCCAAACTTCTCTTTCTAAACAATTATAAATCCAAAATTAAGAGGCTTCGATTGAAGGAAAACAAATTATGGAAAATGGAAAATAACAGCCCTTTATTAAAAGGTATGTGTGTATTAACAGGAACACGGAAAAAAAAAAACCAAGTAAAACAACCAAGCAATACTCCTATACCCACCAATAATCCCCTTCAAGAACAAAACCGATAAACAGGTAAAAAGGAAAATTAAACAGTTCGATTTTTTGCACCCTTTGATGCAGTTCCAACCACAGTCAGCAGGGGGCGCGGTCGGGTCACTGGAGATGCAAAATTTGTAATGTCCTGTACCATTCACCAGGTGGCGCTGTTGGGTCACTGGAGGTGCAGAACTTGTAGTGTCCTATTGTAGTCACCAGGTGGGGCTGTTGGATCACTGGAGGAGCAGAACTTGTAATGTCCAGTGCCCGTCACCAGGCGGCGTTGTGAGATCCTTGGTTGCTACCAGGTGGGTTGGGGGAAGGGGAAAAAAAACAACACCGCCCCAGGGTATATCGGAGAAAAAACCAAAAAAAAATCGATTCCCCTTCCCTTCCCCCACTGGAAAAAAAAAAGGAGGGGGAAAGGGGAAGGGGGAAGGAAAAAAAAATAAAACAATAAAACAGAAAGTTGTCCCAATGGAAGAAAACTCACGAACTTCAACTGGTTGGGATTTCACTTTAAACCGGGCCTGCAACCAGTAACAGCTCAGCAGAGAGCAGCAGCAAGCTCCCCTCGGACAGAAAAAGAAAGAAAAACCAGGCAGCATCTGCAGCTTGCAGCAGGCTTCGCTGAGGGTCGAGAACTGAGCTGACCCCCAGTCCCACCTCCTTCCAACCACACACACTAGCCCTCTCCCAACTCCTCCCCCTTCGTTGTCAAGGAGACTAATCTCTCGACCATCAGTGGATCTAGCCGATTCTTTTGTTCACCTGATGGTCCATACAGAGGGTACACACGGCAGGGGGAAGGGGAAGAAAAAATTCCTTGTTAAAATCAGAACTATGACAGCTGGGTAAATAATTAAAAAATATAAAGTAAACAGAAAAAAAACCTCAGTAAAAATAATTCCTCAATATTTATGCCATTACCTTTATTATATTGTGAATAAGAACATGGTAATGGGGAGTGAGGTTAAAAGGAAATACTCAAAAGATCACCCATTTAGCATTTGTAATGCTAGATACAATGAAGCTAACTACAAGATAAAATTCTAATACAGTGTCACAACCCATTCGTTAGGGGGCATGATGTTCATTATAAATTCTCATAAGGTTGAACAAAGACACCACTTCATGTGTCAGGGAACTCATGCTTTATTGTATAATCATCTTAACTCTGGCAACCAGCCCACTATTTAGTCTCAAAAGTGTGGGTTAACAAGTCCTTAACTTTTACAGCACACTTCAACAAGCTCCCAATTCCTGCAACAAAGTACAGAGTAAGGGGTTGTGATGGTTCAGACTTGGCTCCCTGTTAAATGCCCAAACCCCAGTAGTAGCTTCCCCCCCTTCCCCCTTCCTTCTTCCCCCAGAGTAAAGGAAAAAAACTATGTAAATTGAAGAACCCGAAAATTTAGTTAGTTATATAAAAAAAATATATATTTCATGTAATTACAGTTAAGATGCTATGTACACAGTAAAAAGGAATTTAAACACTCTCCGAAGGGATAGGGAAAGGGGAAAGGGGAACAAAAGGAAAGAAATAAGGGACTCCGAGTAGATATACGCAATCAAACCCGAGAATTAGTAAAATAATTAGCAAAATAAATCTTACCACGTCCTTTAGAAAAAAGTAGGATTGGTACACACGGCCAGCACTCTACTATCTTCCATGTGGCAGGCCAGCGGTCGCTGCAGGCCTTAGCCTTAGATAAGAGAGATTAACGAAAGGACTCACTGTTCCCGTATCCCACTGGAAGAGAAGAGAGTGAAGGCCTCTCTTCCCTTCTTATTTATACCCTGATTTACGTAAAAATCGTATGGAATACTGGGAACACTGCCTCTTCCTTGGTTACAAACTGGTAACCAAGGAAGGCCTAGATTAAAACCACCACAGGGATAGAATACGATAGCCGCACTTTGCCCAGTCAAAGCAAGAGAAAAGAGAAGAGAAATAAAGGCAGAAAAAGGAGAAAGAAGAAAGATGACCAGTCCTTAGATCCCACGTTGTTCCTACCATGTGGATGGTCCAGATCTGGTGTCAGCAAAGAGAGTAAGACAAAGAGAGGAAAAAGAGAGTGAGAGGAACCAATCCACTTCCTTTTATAGTTTACCTGGTGCACACCTCTTATGTAAAGTAGATTTTTCACGCCATTTCATTTGTGCATGCGTAGTCAGCCCTTTTCAGCTCTCCAGGAAGTGAGTTGGGGGGGTAGTTGAAGCAGGTGCACTGAGCATCAGCCTCAAGATGGAAAAGGAAGTTGGTTTAGAACAGCATTGCCCCACCTCCACAGGACCCTCTCTTCCAATCACAACTTTCCCGTCGTAACAGTCAGAATGTTTGAGATTACATATGATTACATGTTTATGCCTGGTTCTCCACATAAAGGTGAAAAAATTAGTATATGGTCTAAGACATAACACAATGGAAACAGTCTTTCCAGAGTGTGTTCTTTGAGACATGTAAGTATCATTATCTGGTTTACAGATGACCCTTTCCTTTTCCACAGAGAACAGAATCTGCACCCATAACAAAATAATGGCTGTTATTCACAAGAATAAAACTTAGCTAAGAAGACTGCCTGTATTGGGTTTGCATGACAAGGTTTTAGGTAGCAGGGGGGCTACAGGGTTTGCTTCTCTGAGAAGCTGCTAGAAGTTTCTCCTATGTCCAACAGAGCCAATGCTGCTGGTTCCAAGACAGATCAGCCACTGGCCAAGGTGATGCCCCAAAAGACGCAATGGGACTACTCAGAGACAGTTTTGAGTCTTTAAGCAACAAAAGGTATTTATTTCAAGCAATGTTGGGGAGTTAGCCAACTTTTGCTGGACAATCTATCTCCGGAGTTATCAGTGAAAAGTCAGGTAATTTATACAGTTTTGGTGAGAGATTACAACACCTTTACATGCGTATTCATACAATTGTAACATCTAATCATATTATTCATAATAGACCGAGTCTGGGTAGAGTCTTCCTTTTGGGGTGCTGTTTTGGTGGTCATTCCTGTTTCTTCATCCTCAGGGGAGTTGTATTTTAGGAGTCTTCCTCACTTGAACTATTCACCTTTCTCTGTTTGGCTGACTTCCCTGGTGAATTTTGCAAGATCTTGGACTCATGCCCCTATTTCACCCCTTATCTCTTAAGAAACTCTTTGTTCATGTTCTTATCTCGGTGTATAGTTCTCTGGGATGCAAGGTACCATCCTTTAAAATTCATAAGACCTAGCTTCTATCTCTAACTAAGCATTCTAAGTTAACTCTTTAGGTCCTTGCTTGGCTTCAAAGGCTTGAGTCAATCAGCAATGGTAGCAATGCCTGTGTAATAAGATATTTAAGAAGGAAAAAAATGTTATTGTGCAGAAGAAAACTGTGGTCAGAGAAGAGAGGAATGAGAATATGTGAGACAAAGAACTGTGTGAACACCAAGGTCAGTGAAGAAGGAGGGGGAGGAGGTGCTCCAGGCACTGGAATAGAGATTCCCCTTCAGCCTGTGGTGAAGACCATGGGGAAGCAGGTTGTCACTCTGAAGCCCATGGAGGTCTACAGTGGAGCAGAGATCCACTTGTAGCCCACGGAGGACCCCACACTGGAGCAGATAGATGCACCTGAAGAAGGTTGTCACCCTATGGAGAGCCCACACTGGAACAGGTTCCTGCAGGACCTGTGGAGAGAAGAGCCCATGTTAGAGTAGGTTTGCTGACAGGATTTGTGACTTCTTGGAAAGGACCCAGGTTGAAACAGTTTGTGAAGAACTGCAGTCCCATGGGAAGGACTCATGTTGAAGAAGTTCATGGAGAACTGTCTTCTGGGGGAGGGACCCCACTCTGGATCAGGGGAAGGAGCCCTCTGCCTTGGGAGGAAGCAGCATCAGAAAGAAAGTGTAATGAACTGACCATAACCCCTATTGCCTGTGTCCCTGCGCTGCTGGGGGGAGGAGGTAGAGAACTGGGAATAAAGTTAAGCCCAGGAACGAGGGAGGGGTGGGGGGAAGGTATTTTTAGGATTGTGTTTTACTTCTCATTCTCCTATTCTGATTTGATTGGTAATAAATTAAATTAATTTCCTCAAGTCAAGTCTGTTTTGCCCATGATAGTAATTGGTGAGTGATGTCTCCCCACCCTTACCTCAACTCATGAACCTTTCCTTATATTTTCTGTCACCTGTCCAACTGAGGAGGGGAGTGACAGAGTAGCTTTGGTGGGCGCCGGGAATCCATCCAAGGTCAAACCACCACACTGACTTACTTAAGAGGAACGTCCCCCCTCACCTTTTACTCCTTTTTTGTTTACATCTTAGACCAAATTTGGGGTTTTGTGAAGGAATTGTATTTTTAATGGCACCATTTGCCTGAAAGGGATCTAAAAATCAATGGAAAATAAGCTTCATACTATCTTGTTCAACACTATGACATTTTAGATGAATAAGAATAAAAAGGTTTAATAGCTTGTCTTAGAAATAGAAGGTGGAAAGCAACCTCACTCTGCAATGCTGGGTAGAACTGTTAAGCCTGGTGGGAGTTCCTCCATCTATCGTAATCATCAGAAAAAGGCAGACTCAGAAAGGAAAAAGAGGTTCTTCCCTGATCCTCCTAATAAATAGACATAACTTCTCAGAGGTAAGAGGTGTAATGATGAGAAGCAGCTGATGCAAAGGAAGGGGTTGGTGTCATTGAGAAGAACAGAGGATTATCAGCAGACCACCTGACTGTAATGAATGAGTAGGTTATACTATCCCCTGATGACTTCCCTGAGGAACAACCATCTAGTGCATGTTCTTCCTTGTTCATATAAGTTGGATCAGGAACACAGTGGGGGATTGGTCTCTTTTGTGCTAAGAGGCTAAGTTTGAGTCTCAACCAGCACAGAAGGCTCACTGTACCTAAGGACCAGTGCTAGGACAACTTTGTGTTGTCCTTGCTTGGAAGAGCACTTGGTGGGAGTTGATTTCTGTCTGGTACTCACCAACTAGAACCCTTCTCCTCTTTAGTGCATAACATGGAGTGTACCTCTGTGAACTGGCTCACCACCTACTACTTTGCAGAATAAAACTAGAGACCTCTAATTTGTAGGGTTATTCAGGGAATCCACAACTTTAAGTACTCCAAATGACCTAACTCACTGTGTGATGATCTGAAATCTTATAGGGTCTTCTAGTAGTAATGGTACTGTTAGTTCATTCATTGGGTCATATCCTGCTGATAGTATGATGTCACTGACTTGGAAATCCTTGTTTTAAGGCCTCAGTCCACTCAGTCCAACAAGTTACTTGGAAAAAAATTGACTAAATGACCAGGAAACTCATTGTAAGCAATTAAAAGACAGTACAAAGCACGGATACTGCATCATCCTGCACAATGTCCATAAATTAGATAGGCACAATAGATTGTAACAGAATAATAAGTATTCCTTAGTGTTATATAATTTCTTTTATCAAGTATCTAGATGTAATCTCAACTACACTCCTGTTGAGTCCTATGTATAGATGAAGCAGAGAGAGTACAAATTAGTGAGATTTTACTACGTTCGAACTGGAAATGGTCAAGGCTGTGGGAAAGACAGAAAAACCACTGAAGGAAACTCCCCAGTTTAAAGAGACAGAAAAGTTTGCTAAGGAGGGTGAGAGAGGAGAAAAACCAAACTCCTTCCTCTGAATAATTATAACTTCGAAATTAAGGTGTGGAAGAGAAAATAACAGCTCTTTAATAAATATCTATATATGTAACACAACAGAACAAGCAACAATTCCATAACCAAACTTCCACCAAAAGCAATTAAGTCCTTTTTGCCTTTTGGCGCAGTTATAACTAAATCCACCAGGGGGCGATGGCGCCCCTAGGGAGGTAGGACCTGCAGTGCCCCTCTCCCTGTCACCCGGTGGCACTGTTGGGCTCCAGAGGAGCAGAGCCTGCAGTTACTCACTGATGGTCGGTCGATGGCGCTGTTGGACCTCTGGGAGGTGTAGGGGAGGAGCTAAGGGAGCAGTGCTGACCTCTAGATGAACCCCATGTGGCAAATGGTGGATCTCAGCTGTGGCAACTGGTCTGAGACTCCAAGGTGGGCCCTCACCCCTCAGCTATGGAGGTTGCAACTGGCAAGGGACGGAGGTGCCGGTCCATCCAGCAAAGCGCAGGGAGACCCAAGGCACTGGCAACCTCTGTGACAACAGAGGTGGTGTACAACCCCCTACCACAAGCATTGCAGGGACAAACAGGAGCTCTTTTGGTTCTTGGCAACTCCAAAGGGCACCCAGGCAATGGACAGAGCAGGACTGTCATGGTTTAGCTATCTCTTGTAAACCAGGCAAAGAATTTTTTCCCTTCCCCCTGGCCCTCTGTGCATAGCTATTAGGTGAGTACTTAGGTGAACAAAAAGACCTAGTTCCCTCACTAATGGCTGAACAATTAGTCTCCTAGGAAACGGGGGAGACAAAAGGCTATTGTTTACTTTTTTCTCTCATCTCCTGGGCAACAGGGGGGGGAATTGGGGGTTGGTGTGGCTGAGGAAGGTGGGAGGAGAGTCAGGGGTGCTGTTCTGGGCCTTCAACTGTTTGCCAACTGGGAACCTACCTGAATTCTTCATTGGATAGGAGCTGTTGTGGTTTTTTCCCCTCCCCTGGAGGTTTTTCTTTTTTTTTGCTTTTCCCTTCCACCGTTCCCTGAGGGAGGAGTTCCCAAGGGGGAGAGAGAGAGATGACTGGGTGGAGAGGAGACTGACCAGTTGGCATAAGTTGGAACTGCCTGGTCCCTTTCCCCTCTCCCTCTCCCCTTTCTCGGTGTGTGGGAAGGAAAGGGGAACTGTTGGGGAGCCCAGCTGGTTCTGGGCTCTCAGTAAACTGAGATATTGAAGATGGAACTTCTTACACCTGGCAGAGGGTTAACCACGGACAGTAGGACTGTGACACAGTGGGTTTCCTGTGAGGAATGTCAGCCTATTGTGTTAGGACATGTGGCTGTATGTCCAATCATAAGTTGTTATGATAGTGCTAAACCAATGCTGTGTGTACATCTGTCACCCCAGAACTGTATAAAGGTAACTGCACTGTTGCAATAAAAGAAAGCTGCTGGTGTCCTGAAACCCATGTCGCCTCCCCGCCTCGACCGCAACAGGGAACCGAACTTTTTATTTATTTTTTTTCTCTGACACACCCTGGAGGCCATTCTTCTTCCCCCCTTCCCCCACACATGGCGGAAACCAGGGAACCCACAGAACCACCTGGTGGCGGACACAGGACATTACAAGTTCTGAACCTCCAGTGATCCAACAGCGCCACCTGGTTACTGCTATAGGACATTACATGTTCTGCGTCTCCAGTGACCCAACGGTGCCCCCTATTGACTGTGGGTGGAATTGCACCAAAGGGCGCAAATTTGAACTGTTTACTTTGCCTGTTTATCAGTTTGTTTTTTTGAAGGAGATTATTTGTGGGTATAGGAGTATTGTTTGGTTGTTTTTCTTGGGTTTTTTTTGTGTTTCTGTTAATACACACATACCTTTTAATAAAGAACTGTTATTTTTCCTTTTCCATAATTTGTTTTTCCTTTAATCAGAGTCAATTTCAGATTTATAATTGCTTAGAAGGAGGAGTTTGGGTCTTTTCCCATAACTCATCCTCAGCAAAAGACCTTTGTCTTATTTAAACTGGAACATTTCTGGTGTCCAATGTGGGGCCCGAAAGAGAAAAAGTGGAATAACTGCCCTTGTGTGACTTTATACATGTTTGTGAACCTGCAGGCACCATGAAGTCTTGGGTTGTTGCTTTCCTCTGGTATATAATTATGCCAAAATCTGTGTCCCACCTGTCTATGGTTTTCAGTTCATATACTATGACCCTTGTTGCAAGAAGTATGTTTGAGTTTTGCAGACCCAGCACCAGTTATTTTCATTCGGGATATGTTCTCAAGGATATATTACTGTTCTAGCCTTCACTCTTTCCTCTGGGGTTTTAAGGATAATGGCACCCATCCCTATGGAGAAACACAGGGGGGTATATCTGCCCAACCCTTCACACATTTTCCCTTTGGTTCCAAAACAATGGCCTCTGAGAAATTTAAACTCTCTTTAGATGGAAGGGACGTTTTACTTTTTGGGCTTCTCGTGCAAGCTTGTGCCACGGTGTCATATCTAATATTCCTAGTTAGGGCCAGGTATTATCAAGAAACCGACCCCAGTGGTGAAAAACCTTAAATGGCATGGACCATTGGAGGATATGGGTAAATTTCTAGAAAGTTGTTCAGTTCCTACAACATGGAAGCTCACTCTCGAACAACTCCTAAACCCTACAAAGATAATGACAGCTGTGAGGGAGAGAGGTCGTGGCAGATGCATGTGGGGTTTTAGTCGTTGCCTACAGAAAGGTGCTCAGTATGGTACAGCCCTCACAGGGAAAAGGAAAAGATGAAAATGAGAGGCCTGATACAAGGGTGACTCCAGATAAGGCCAATTCCAAGGGACCGAACAAGTCAATGGAGGTTGCCCCTATCCAAAAGAGGAAATATAAGACCAAACTGACCCACCTGGTTGATGATGATGGGGAGGCAGGACCCTCACAGGCAGCTAACCTGGAGCCAGAAATCATCACTGAGTCCTTGTCGTATGACAATCCCCAGAAGTTACGGGTAGACGTTATTCATCGCCCATACTGACCTGGATGATCCGAGTTTGGGACTCCACTGGTGATGCCATAAACCTTGATGGTGGTGAAGCAAGGTTCTTGAGGTCTATTGCCCAGGATGTGGGCATTGAGGAGGCGTTTGTGAGACAATCAAAACCCTTGTCTCTCTGGGCATGACTGTTGGATGCTGTGAGAGAGAGGTTCGTTACAGAGAGGCCTTGCAGACAGACCATTCTGCAAAGAGCTGGAATACCATGGAGGAGGGAATCCAACGCCTGAGGGAAATGGTACTGTTGGAGGTACTGTTTGGAAGGGATGTGCAAACCACTGAAGATCCTGAAATGGTTAAATGTACACCACTCATGTGGTGGATCTTCATACGTATGGGACCATCTGCACACATCAGTTACCTGACATCATTGGAGACCGGGGCAAAGAGAGAACCAGTGATGTTTATAGCAAATAGACTTCGGATGTATGACAATATGGTCCACGGACCATTACAAGTCCACATTTCCTCTGTAGAAACATTGATCAATAACCTCACCACCCTAACTACAAAACTACAAGATCAACAGGAGAAAATGCAAGAGAAAATTGAGAGAATCAGTTCCCATGTGGCACCAGTGAGAACCAGGCATCCCCCCAGCTAGAGAGGGTAGACAGACCTCACGAATCGAGCTGTGGTATTTCCATGGCGAAGACATGAGACAGTGGGACAGGAAACCTACCCATGTCTTGGTAGCCTGAGTACAAGAGGTGAAGGACGGGAAAAAAGCAAAGTCCGTGAAAGTGAGTGCAGTGCAGGTATCCCTTGGTCAGGGATCTGACCCGCTAGAAGGTACCTCCCGCTGGTACTCGCAGATGGAAAACTGTGATGAGCAGAATGGAGACCAGTATTAGAGGGACCCTGCCTCTAGCCAGGTAGAGGCACGGGGCAACCGTGTCTATTGGACGGTGTGGATCCGATTGCC
>NW_026087807.1:0-30272 GCF_022539395.1 Myiozetetes cayanensis | reverse complement strand
AAACTCCGGACACCCATGGCCGTGGGCTCAAAGCAAGAAGTCTATTGTTGCCTGATTTTGAAGAGTTGTTTCTTTGAATTTTCAGGTGTCTTCCAGGAGACCTTCCATGGCCAGGCTGGTGGCGTTGGCCTCTTTGGCCACCCAGCACCCCCTGTGCGTCAGGAGCGAGAGAGCGTGTGCTGTGCCAACTGCGGATACAACGGAACTGAAAAAATTTCCCGTTCTGGACCAGATTTCAATGCTCGAATCACAGTTTCCAGGGAAAGGTAAGTTATGGGCTAAGGTGAGAAGACTGGGATGAGGTAGGGCATGGCTTAAAGAAAGGATGGTGGGATTGGCTGTAAACTGTTCTCATGGTAGTATTTTGGGAAGACGAGGAGTAGGGTGGACGTTATCTTTAAACCACCAGTCTTCTCTTTGGACTTTTGTAAGTGATCGTTTTGGTTGAATTAGGGTTGCAGATTTTTGATTTGGGAGAAAGAATTTGTTAGGATTAAACAACAATAACTGACCCACTGAGCAGCATATTCATACCAGGTAGGAAAGGGGCTCCTGCCTGGACTCTTTCTGCACAAATTCAAACTTTCCCTTTAGGCAGTGCCAGGGCCTATGAAAAGGCTTTGGTGGTAATTATTTCAGGAACTGAACGATTGCTCCACAGAGAGACAATCGTGTATATTGATTTAAAAGGGGTAACCTTTTGGCAGTTCACTCCTGTAGTTGTTTTTGATTGGAAAATAACACAATGGTTCGTAATAACTTCCAACTCAAGGGGTTCTGAGTTGGTAAATGAGGGGAACTGGAAATAATTCTTAACAAGTTTGTTGGAGGGGAGGCCGAGCAAACGTTCCTGGAAAAGGTTGTTACATTAGAGGTAGAAAGACAAAGGGTGTCGGTGCTGGTGGAATGGGCAAGCCTCACCCAAACATTGCCATTGGCCTTGAAGGCCCCTGATGGAATCAGTGAAGCAGCTGCATCTTGGAGTGTAATCAATCCCATGCTGGGGGTGACGCAGAGGATGAGAGCTGCTCTTGGTGAATTCTTACATGCCTTGAAGGAACCCAGTGTGGGCCCTGTCCTGTAAGAACACAGGCACGGCCCTTCCCCCAGGTGATGAGAGGAAAGAGACCTGTCCAATCATTAGTCAGTAAATCTTTACACATGACTTTGGCTTTTACACTTGGGTAATTATCATTAGAAGGGAAATGCTTGTCAGCAGGGGTTCTGTCTGTGGGAGAGGTGGTGTCCTGTAACCCATTCAAAAAATGTAAAACATACAAGGCTTTATTCAACTGCTCTTGGGGAGACATACCCAAACTCCCCCTTTTTGGTTTTTTGATCTTGCTCTTTAAGTTTTGGTGGGCTCTCTCCACCATACCCTGTCCTGGGGGGTTTTGTGGGATACCGGTGATATGAGCTATGCCCCAATCTTTAAAGAACTTTCCTGTCTCTTTTGACACATATGAGGGCCCATTATCAGTCTTTATTTGTTTTGGCACCCCCATATGTTCAAGAGCCTCCCTTTTCATCTTTACTGCAGGAGCCTTCCACATGAGGTGGTGCCCTGTTCCATTCCCCACCCCTTGGAGCCTCCTTGGGCAGCCCGGGAGCTGCCCCATCCCACACCCTGAGCCCCTAACCCAGCCCCAGACTGGCTCGAGCACACCAGGAGCTCTGCCCCTCACCCTCCTGGAGCCCCAGAGTGGCCACTGGGCCACAAGTCCCCCTGGGGGGTGGGCACAGGGGGCAGAGCAAATCAAACGAGCCCTGTGCGGCCATCACATGGTCAGACCCTCCATCTGGGCACGGGGAAGCTGCACTGGCACGAGACTGAGGGTGGGAGCTGCAATTCTCTCTTCTTCTCTCTCTTTCTTTACTTCTTATTCTCTTTGTCTCTTCTTTTGATATTTTGGGTCACTTAAAAATGGATGGGTTGATTTTTGCTGACTTGTCTGGGTTGGCCTGTGATCAGTCAGTGCTTTGGGCAATGCTCTATTCTGGTGGAATGTTGCCCTTTCAACTGTTGCCAAGCTCCCTTATTTGCTAAAGTTTGCCAGTAAAAGTGTGTTATTTGACCTTCAGAGGTAAGGTGTGGGGCATCTTTTCCCTTGTGATATCCCTCAAGGTTAAAAGAACTAAAGGACCTTTTAAAATATGCAGAGCTCAGATATTTTGTCATCTTATTTATTTTTTAAAGTAAAAGCACTTTGATGAGCTCGTAGATCAAACCTGGGGTCTTACAGTCACCATCCCTGGAAGTGTTCAGGAAACATTGAGCTGTGGCACTTGGGTGCAGGGTTCAATGGTGAAGATGCCAGTGTTGGGTTCATGGTTGCACTCCATGATCTCAGAGGTCTTTTCCAGTCTTAAAAATTCTGTGATCCTGTAGTGACTCAACCACTTCCCTGGACATTCTGTTCCAGTGCTTGATAACCCTCAGTCATCCCTTTGATGCTGCAGCCAAGGAACAGAGCAGTGATTTTCACAGTGTTCCTGGATCACAGGATGTCCAAAGCCAAGGACATTTCCATCAGCACCTTGTCCTTCCTGCAGATCAGAGTCACCTGAAGCCTCCAGGCCCTCCATGCTGGCAGAGACCCCCCAGGCAGCAAAGCCCTGTCCTGCCAGGCTGCACAGCCCAGCCCTGTGTCTCTCTGGCCTGGGCACAGCAGGGTTTGCTCTCCTTACCTCAGCCCCTCTGCCATTGCCATCTGCCCCCAGCTCATCAGGCTCTGGAGCAAAGCACGGCTGAGGCCAGCACAGCTCTGCTCTGACAGTGTCGTGGTCTGATCCGGCCCCTGCTCTGAGGTCACTCCTGCCCCTGCAGGGGACAGACTAACAGCAGGAAGGTGTCTGGGGAAGGGCCTGTGAGGTCCCTTCTCTCTGCAGGAGCTGATGGCTCAGCCTGGGACTCCTGGCTGGGCCAGGGGCTCTCCAGCTGCCCCTGCCAGCGCCTGGGACAGCCCAGCACAAGCCCCTTTGGTTCCAAGAGGCCCCGCACTGTCCCAATGGCCTCTTGATCCCATGAGGTTCCTCAGTGTCCCAGGGCTTCTCTGATTCCATGAGGCCCCACATGTCACAGTGGCCACTTGCTTCCATGTGTTTCTACAGCTGCCCAGGACTCCTTTTGTTCCATGAGGCCCTACATGTCACAATGTTTTTTTGATTCCATGAGGCCTCTCAGTGTCACAGTGGACCCTTGATTTCAGGAGATCCTTAAAAAAAGTCTCAGGCTCCTTTGGTGTGGACCCTTGATTTCAGGAGATCCTTAAAAAAAGTCTCAGGCTCCTTTGGTTCCATAAGTGTCCCAGGTTGGACTTGGCTCCCAGCCAAGTGCCTGGACCTCAGGGACAAAGCCTTCCCCCTCCCTCTCACTCTCGTGTAATTGACTGAAAAGATCACGAAAAAGAAAATCAAAAGAACCCAAACCAAACTGAATTTTAAGTGGAAGATTTATATATATATATATATATATACAAAGAAAATTATATACAGGGAACCCCCCAAAGGGGAAAAGGGAAGGGAAAGGGAAAAGGAAAAAGGGATAAAAAGGGATACAACGCAAATACTTCCCTCCAGAGATAGTGAACCACACCACACAACCGCCGGCACTCTCTGCCTCTCAAGGCCAACCAGATGCGCTAGGCCTCACTCCCTCGCCCGGGCAGAGCGACAGCAAAGCTACCTTCACCTTCGGTCCGCCGGAAGAAAGAGAGCGAGAGTTTCCTCTCCCTTCTTATTTATACTCTTGCTTACGTAAAAATCGTATGGAATACTGGGAACATGGCCTTGGTTCCTTGGTTACAACCTGATCACCAAGGAAGGCCTAGTCTTAAAACTACTACATTCTCCACCCCTTATTCCATACTATTTTTACGTAACATTTATATGTCATGTATTTGCTTATATCCCGCGCATATATACACATATTTATATATATATATAGTCCTTTGAAGTAGTTGTCTTGTGGTAGAAGATCGGTTTCAGCATCAACAGTAGCTTGGTTCAGATCCTTGGCACTTTGGTTACAATCACAGTTCAGGTTTAGGATTGGTTCACTGTCTCATCGTCAGGTATCGGTATCAGCTTTGGTCAGGTCTCTCTCATTTGGCGACTGGTCTCCTGTAAAACAACTTGAAGCACAAAGTTAGTTTTTCCCCAAGGATAAATTTCCTTGAGGCACACACTGTATCTTTCCATCCTTCCTCATCACCCACCAGGTGTACCCTGGCCCTTGGGCAAAAACAACTCCACGAATGCGTTTGTCTTCGCCCGAGGTAGGGGTAACCCAAACAGCTTTACCCAACATACCTCTCAGGTGAATCACTGGAACTTTGTCTCCATCTACAGTGTGGAGGGATTCTGTTTGAGCAGGGCCAGCTCGATTGATAGAGCCTCTAGTATTTACCAGCCAGGTGGCCTTGGCTAGGTGCTTATCCCTGTTCTTAAATTTTCCCTCACATAGTGCTTTTAAAGTTGTTTTTAACAGTCCATTATACCTTTCAATTTTCCCAGCAGCAGGTGCATGATATGGAATGTGATAGACCCATTCAATACCATGCTCCCGTGCCCACGTGGCCACTAGATTATTCTTGAAATGAGTCCCATTGTCTGACTCAATTCGCTCTGGAGTGCCATGTCTCCATAAGACCTGCTTCTCAAGACCCAGAATGGTATTCCGGCCCGTTGCATGGGGCACTGAATATGTCTCCAACCATCCAGTCGTTGCTTCCACCATGGTAAGCACATAACGCTTACCCTGGCAGGTCTGTGGCAACGTGATATAATCGACTTGCCATGCTTCTCCGTACCTATACTTGTCCCAGCGTCCACCATACCACAGGGGCTTCAATCTTCTTGCCTGTTTAATAGCAGCACAGGTTTCACAGTCGTGGATAACCTGGGAAATAGTGTCCATGGTTAAATCCACCCCTCGGTCTCGTGCTCATCGGTAGGTGGCATCTCGGCCCTGATGACCTGAAGCATCATGGGCCCATCTGGCTAGGAACAACTCTCCCTTATGTTGCCAGTCCAGGTCTATTTGTGATACTTCAATTTGCGCAGCTCTATCCGCTTGTCTGTTGTTACGATGTTCTTCGTTGGCTCAACTCTTGGGTACATGGGCATCTACATGGCGGACTTTCACATCTAGTTTTTTTACTCTAGAAGCAATGTCCTGCCACAAATCACCAGTCCATATAGGTCTTCCTCTACGCTTCCAACTCATGTTTTTCCATCGCTCTAGCCATCCCCATAGGGCATTGGCTATCATCCATGAGTCGGTGTAGAGGTAGAGCCTTGGTCATCCTTCTCTCTCTGCGATGTCTAGGGCCAATTGGACAGCTTTGAGTTCTGCAAACTGACTCGATTCGCCTTTACCTTCAGTGGCCTCCACGACTTGTCGAGTGGGACTCCAAACAGCTGCTTTCCACTTCCGGTTCCCTCCTATAATACGGCAAGAACCATCAGTGAAAAGAGCATAACGTGTCTCTTCATCTGGCAGTTGATTATATGGTGGAGCTTCTTCAGCTCGACTCACTGGCTCTTCTTCCTCTTCATCTGCCAGACTGAAGTTTCTACCTTTGGGCCAATTAGTTATGATTTCCAAAATTCCGGGGCGATTCGAGTTTCCAATTCGGACACATTGCGTAATCAAAGCAATCCACTTGCTCCATGTGGCATCGGTAGCATGATGCATAGGAGGCACTTTCCCTTTGAACATCCAACTCAGCACCGGTAGTCGGGGTACCAGGAAGAGCTGTGTTTCAGTGCCAATCACTTCAGAAGCTGCTTGTATGCCTTCATATGCCGCCAGTATTTCCTTCTCCATAGGGGTGTAGTTGGCTTCAGATCCTCTGTAGCTTCAACTCCAGAAACCAAGTGGTCGCCCTCGTGTTTCACCAGGCACCTTTTGCCAGAGGCTCCAGGAGGGACCGTTATCTCCAGATGCAGTGTAAAGTACATTCTTTACATCTGGCCCCGTCCTAACTGGTCCAAGAGCCACGGCATGTGCAATCTCTTGCTTGATCTGCCTGAAAGCCTGCTGTTGTTCAGGACTCCATTGGAAATCATTCTTTTTACGGGTCACAAAATAAAGAGGGCTCACAATTTGGCTGTACTCTGGGATGTGCATCCTCCAGAAGCCTATGACTCCCAGAAAAGCTTGGGTCTCCTTTTTGTTTGTCGGTGGAGCCATTGCTACAATTTTATTGATGACATCCGTTGGAATCTGGCGCCTTCCATCTTGCCGTTTCACCCCTAAGAATTGGATCTCTCTGGCAGGCCCCTTGACCTTGCTCTTCTTAATGGCAAAACCGGTTTTGAGGAGAATCTGGATAATCTTCTCTCCTTTGTCGAAAACTTCCTTTGCTGTGTTCCCCCATACAATGATGTCGTCAATGTATTGTATGTGTTCTGGGGCCTCACCCTTCTCCAGCCTGAATCAACCCATGACAGATGGTGGGACTGTGTTTCCACCCCTGGGGCAGTCGATTCCAGGTGTATTGCACGCCCCTCCACGTGAAAGCAAACTGCAGCCTGCACTCTTCTGCCAAGGGAATGGAGAAAAATGCATTTGCTATGTCAATGGTAGCATACCACTTTGCTGTCTTGGACTCCAGTTCATATTGGAGCTCCAACATGTCTGGCACAGCAGCACTCAATGGCGGTATGGCTTCATTTAAGCCACGATAGTCCACTGTCAATCTCCATTCGCCATCGGATTTGCGTACAGGCCAAATGGGGCTGTTGAAGGGTGAGTGAGTCTTACTGACCACCCCTTGACTCTCCAACTTCTTGATCATCTTATGAATAGGGATCACAGCATCTCGATTGGTCCGGTATTGTCGCCTATGCACTGTTGAAGTGGCTATTGGCACTTGTTGATCATCAACTTGCAGGAATCCTACAACAGAAGGATCTTCTGAGAGACCAGGCAGGGCAGACAATTGCTTGGATTTCTCCTCAGTCACCGTGGCTACACCGAAAGCCCATCGGTACCCCTTCGGGTCCTTGAAGTATCCTTTTCTCAGGTAATCAATACCAAGGATACAGGGGGCTTCTGGCCCTGTCACAATGGAATGCTTTTCCCATTGGTCTCCAGTTAAGCTTACTTCGGCCTCTACCACTGACAACTCTTGCGACCCTCCTGTCACTCCAGAAATAGACACAGTCTCCATAATCTTGTGTTCAGACGGCATTAGTGTACACTGGGCACCGGTATCTATCAAAGCCCAGTATCTCTGTGGATCCGATGTGCCAGGCCATCGAACCCACACAGCCCAGTAAACCCAATTATCCTTCTGGTCCCTTTCCTTCTCCTGGCAGAAGGCAGGGCCCCTCTATTGGTCCTTGTCAGAGCATTCAGTGTCAGATATCCTCTTTGCTCCACCAGTGGCCTTCTTGTTGTCAAGAAAGTGGACTTCAGTCTTCTTGTGTTGTGGAGATCGCAATTGCTTTTCCACGAAATCTGCATCAACTACAAAGACAAGTTTTTTATTGGCTTCCTTCTGCTTCAGCTCTTTCACTCTAGCCTGAAGTTTGGAAGTGGGTTGTCCATCCCATTTCTTCATGTTCTCTCCCTGTTTGCACAGGTAGGACCACAGCTGATTACGTGATTCGCGTTTAGGGTCCTTCCTTCTGTGTGTAGGGGGAGGAGTTGTTGACCGAGATCTGGACCAAGATCGAGATTGAGGTCGAGCTCGTGGTCTAGATCGCTTTACTGGTGTGTCTCTGTAGTCTCGGGAAACGCTGTCATTTCTGTCTTCATAGTCATCCTCATAATTGGAATATTCATAATCTCCTTCCATTCTTCCCTTAGAGTGGATGGGTTGACGTCGAACATTGGACAGATCTTCGAAATTCTCCGCTATGCTCTGTATCCATTGACAGATTGTTTCTACATCCGGTTCATCCAACTTTGGATGGAATGCTGAAATTAGGCAGTTGATGTATTGTGCAGGGGCACCTTTAATTACTTTTCTCCACATTGGATTGGTACATGGGAGACTCGCAGGGTCTAAGATATCATAATAATCCGGATTACTAAAGATGAGTTCAAGCATGGCCAGTTCCCGTAGATATTGAATACCTTCTTCCGCAGTTGTCCATTTTCCTGGAGAACTTGTTAAGTACTCTTTAAATTGATATCTCTCTCTCACAGCATTAAGGATCCTAAGCCAGAGACTATGACTATATGGTTCTCGTGCAATTCCTTGTTCAATCTCACGGTCTCGAGCCAGGGATCCCAACTGCTGTGCTTCGTGACCTTCCAGCATGTGGCTTCTAGCTCTATTATCCCAACATCTTACCAGCCAGGTTAGAATCCGCTCCCCAGGCCGGCGACTATAATCTTTTCTCAAATCCTGGAGCTCTGCTGGGGTCAATGATCGTAATACTTCTGATGTTCTCACAACTCCCGCTTCTGGATGGACATCCCTCCTATCCATTTCCACTTCTCTTTTGATGTATCTGTGTGGAACTGTTTCCACTCTGCCTCTCTCACGTGGAGGTGGAAACGGAACATGTCTCAGGGATGGGCTTCTGTGTTGTGGAGGTTGAGGCGGGGGTTGTGTCTGCTGCAGGGATGGTTTTCTGGCTTGTGGAGATGGGGACCGAGCACAGTGCCTGGATGGGCTTCTCGCGGGTGGAGGTAACGAGTAGTCCTCTGGACCCTGGGATGAGGATTTCAGATAGTCCTCCATCTCTTCTGTGGAACAGTCAAGAAGAGTGTATTCAGGTGTCAACACTCTCCTTGGCTTTTGTGTTCCATCAGGCATCTGAGCTGCTGCCCCTTCTTCCTTCGGACGCGTCACCCTCTCTTTTGGACGCGCCCCTAATTCCTTGGGACGTGCTCCTTCTCTCACAGCTAGTTCTTCTTCTTCTTCAGTTACACGCCTCAGTCGTGGGGCTAGGCTTGTGGACCCTGCATCATCCCTTATCCACATCTTTTTTTGTTATGGGGGCAATAGTGATTTCAGGATTTGTGGTGTGGGCCCCAGTCTTGGTCATAGAAGTGGCTGGAGTTCCCATGTTCATAAAGTCCATAAATGGAACTCCAGTGTCAGCAGGTTTGGTCCAAACTGTGCTGGCTTCAAGTGGCATCTGGACTCTGGTCTTGGTGGACTCCATTCCGACTGGCATAGTTTGTGTCCCTGTCTCCGCCTTAGTCTTCTGAACATGATCTACAGTGGCTCAATAAGCACTAGCCAGGCCCCAGCATAGAGCAGAGATTTGGGTATTTGGATCCTTATATGTAAGACAACCTTCCATTAAACGATGGGTTATCTCATTAGGATCAAAGGCCTGTGCTGCCGTGAAGTCCCAAGTAATGGGAGGTGCCAAGTGCCCGATCCATTTACCAAACTCTTCCCATGCTCCTTGCCAACCAGGATCTGCCCTTTTCAAGCCCCTTTCCAAAGCTCCAGCTAATCCCTTTGAGGTACGGCCTTTCCTATAACAAGGGAACCAGCGTAACACAATCCTTCCAATTTTAAATAACATGTTCATCACATTCATCATAAACAAAATTGTTACCACACAATTTAGATAATCATTGGAGGCAACAGTCAGTTTGGGAATTTCTAGGATCCAGCGTTTAATGTCAAGATAGGAAGAATACCTTTCCCAGATGTCTTGCCAATTGAACATTGTTGGATTTGGATTGTCCCACATGTAGTAACCTAAAACAGGTGCGAAAGCTGCTAAAAGTACATTGAAAATTAAGAAAGTGGCCATTATTTATATAGTTGTCCTCACTGTTCTTAAACAAGAGGTACATTTATCTAAACAAATCCCTCTTGGCTGCGATCCCGGTACTGTTCCAAAACAAAGTCAATGTTTGGCAGAACTTGGCCACCTGCCCAGAAATTGTTACCAAAAAAACCTACTGGTTATCTTGGTGGAACCTCCAAAAATGTCCCAGGTTGGACTTGGCTCCCAGCCAAGTGCCTGGACCTCAGGGACAAAGCCTTCCCCCTCCCTCTCACTCTCGTGCAATTGATCAAAAAGATCACGAAAAAGAAAATCAAAAGAACCCAAACCAAACTGAATTTTAAGTGGAAGATTTATATATATATATATAAAGAAAATTATATGCAGGGAACCACCCAAAGGGGAAAAGGGAAGGGAAAGGGAAAAGGAAAAAGGAATAAAAAGGGATACAATGCAAATACTTCCCTCCAGAGATAGCAAGCCACACCACACAACCGCCGGCACTCTCTGCCTCTCAAGGCCAACCAGATGCGCCAGGCCTCACTCCCTCACCCGGGCAGAGCGACAGCAAAGCTACCTTCGCCTTCGGTCCACCGGAAGAAAGAGAGCGAGAGTTTCCTCTCTCTTCTTATTTATACTTTTGCTTACGTAAAAATCGTATGGAATACTGGGAACATGGCCTTGGTTCCTTGGTTACAACCTGGTCACCAAGGAAGGCCTAGACTTAAAACTACTACAGGTGTGAAATCACAAAAGGGCCTCAAGCACATGGGTTGGTTTAGTCGGTTGACCCTGGCTGTATTTCAAACCCCCACTAAAAGCTGCTACCTCCCCCTCCCTCTGCCACTCCACAGAGGAGAGGAAAAAAACAACTGAGGATTCCTGAACAGTGATAAGTGTGGGCAGAAAGTCACTTACTAACGGGCAAAACAGACTCAGAGTAGGGATAGTACTTAAATTTATTACTGACAGGATAAAAGCCAAAGAGTGAGAAATAAAAAAGTCTGAAAAAACACCTTCCCTCCACCCCTCCTTCCTTCTCAGCTCCCCCTCCTCCCCCCAGCGGTACAGGGGGACGGCAATGGGGTTACAGTCAGTTGTTGTTTCTGTCACTGCTCAGGGAGAGGAGTTGGATCCTTCCCTGCTCCTGTGGGGTCCCTCCCATGGGAGACAGTCCTGGATGGACCTTTCCAGTGGGTTCATCCCTTGGGCAGCAGCTCTTCCCACCCTGCTGTCCCGTGGGTCCCTCCTCCATGGGCTCAGTCCTTCAGGGATGAGTTGACCCGGCGTGGGTCCCCCACAGGGGCCACGAGTCCTGCTCGGAAAAACCTGCTCCAGCCTGGGCTTCCCTCTGCACGGGCTGCAGGTCCCTGCCAGGACCTGCTCCATCCTGGGCCTGCCCCACGGTCACAGCCTCCTTCCTGCATCCCCCTGCTCCAGCGTGGGAGCCTCCAGGGGCTGCAGGGGGGTCTGAGTCCTTCCCCTGCTCCTGTGGGATCTCTTCTGCACTGGCCTTGGTGTCTGTGTTGTTATCCCATGTTCTCACTAAACAGGTCACAAAAAAGACATCTTTATTCGTTGTTTAGATAATACAATATATTCATTTGGATTGCACTCCTGAGATCTGAATAATTAACCACAAAAGAATTGAAGAATTGGAAAGAAAAATATTCCCAGGGGCTTGTCTGGTTAAGATGCCATCACTGAGAAGAGAGTGTGGAGGAATGAGCAGACAAGGACACCATCCCTGGGGCTGGGGAAGCAGGAACTCAGAGTCACTGGTTCCAGGTGACAAATGGACTGTGAGATATTTCTGTGAGAGCCCATAATGGGTGTGCTGCTTTCAGGGGGAGTCCAGTTAAATTTCTTCCCTGTGGCCAGTGCAGGGCTGTGTTTTGGATTTGTGCTGAACACAGGGTTGATAATCACAGAGTCACAGAATATGCTGAGTTGGAAGGGACCCCCAAGGATCATCCAGTCAAACCCTTAGTCCTGCACAGGACCATCCCCAAGGCTTACACCATGAGCCTGACAGGATTATGCAAAACACTCCTTGAGCTCTGTCAGCCTTGGTGCTGTGCCCACTGCCCTGGGGAGCCTGTTCAGTGCCCAACCACCCTCTGGGGGAAGATCCTTTTTCCAAGATCCAGCCTAACCCTGGCCTGACACAACTCCAGGCCATTCCCTCAGTCCTGTCCCTGGTCCCCACAGAGCAGAGCTCAGGGCCTGCCCCTTTTCTAGCCCTCCCCAGGAAGTTGTGACTGCAGTGAGGTCTCTCATCAGTCTCTCTTCTCCAGCTGAACACACCAAGTGCCCTCAGTGTCCTCACACACCTTCAAACCCAGGCCCTTCTTCATTGCCCTTGTTTGGACTCTCTCCAATGGCTCAATCTCTCCCTTCCATTGTGTCCCCCCAGACTGCCCCAATCTTGCAGGTGAGACCACCCCAGGGTAGAGCAGAGCGGGACAATCCCCTCCCTGATGCCCCCAGCACAGGCTTGGCCCTCCTGGCTGCCAGGGCACTGCTGACTCAGGGCCAACTGGCACCCACCAGCACCCCCAGGGCCCTTTCCCGGCACTGCTTCCCAGCCTCTCATTCCCAGTGTGTCCGTCCAGCCGGGGTTGCCCCATCCCAGGGCAGGATCCGGCCCTTCCCCCTGGGGAACTTCCCATGGTTGGTGATTCCCAGCCCTGGGATCTGTCCAGGTCTCTCTGCAGGGCCTTCCTGCCTTGCAGGGGCTCAGCAGCTCCTCCCAGTTTTGGGTCACCTGCAAACTTGCTCAGTGTCCCTTCCAGTGCTGAGTCCAAGTCATTGATGGAGATGTTGGAGAGCACAGGGCCCAAGATGGAGCCCTGTGAAACCCCAGCAGTGACAAGTCACAGTCTGATGTCACCCCTGTCACTGTTACAGGGTCCCTTTGGTTCCATGAGCCCCACATGTCATAATAGCCCCTTTGATTCCATGAGATTCCACAGTGTCCTTGGGTTCCTTTGGCTCCATGAGGCCCTACAGTGTCACAATGGCCTTTGGGTTCCAGGAGGCCCTGGAGTGTCACAGGGTTCCCTGGTTCCATGATATTCCCCGTGTCCCAATGGAGCCTTGATTCCATAAGTTCTGCAGTGTCCCAGGTTTACTTTTCTACCATGAGAAAATCCTCCTGAAACCATGACATTATCCCCCTCTGTATTCTATTCTGTTTTTCATCACACAGTGTCCCAGGGATCCTTTGGTTCCTTGAGGCCCTGCAGTGTCCCAGCAGCCCCTTGATTCCTTTGTGCCACTGGAGACACCCCATAATCCTGCCCTGCCTTGTCCATGGCTCCTGAGCCTTCTGAAAGGTTGGAAAGGGGTTCAGCAGCAGTGATCCCCATCCTGCTGGCTCTGCTTCCCAGCCTGACCAGCATGGCCAGGGCAGGCTCAGCCCAGGGTGCCACAGCCCCTCCCTCTGCAGAGCAGCCCCTCCAGCTCAGGGCCCTGCAGGGATCCCAGGCTGGGATCTGCAAGTGGCCAAGAAAGAGGGTTCTCTGTGCCATGGATTCCTTTGTGCAGGCACAGAAATGCTGCCTTGTTCTTCTCCAGGCACATCCCTTTGCCCAGGGCAGTGTGTCCAGGCTACCTTGGCCACTTGCAGATGTTAAAAGTTACTGTGTTAAATGGGAAATGTTATGTTAAAAAAATACCTAAGAAGTTTCAGGATTGCACTGTTCTGTATCTTGTTGTAATAAAAAGGGGGAGATGCAGCATTTGGGGTTTCAGGAGTGCCAGCAGAGCGTTCTGGGAAACGAAGTCTGCAGGAGTCCGGTGCACATGAGCAGTGAAGAACCTTGGCAGGATTGGTTGAGAGGGTTACCTGTTGGGATGTCTTACAATTCAAAACTGCTACTGCAGCCTTTGTTCTCTCTCAGTAAAGCATTCCGTTACACACCCTATTGGTGTCCCTTGGCCCATGCAGAGTCCTTATTTATTGATATTAATAATCTTACAACAGTTCTTTCCACATCTCGGCTTTGGGAAAGGTTGGGGAAGGTCAGGAAAGGTGGTTTTGCCTGAGGTATTAAACATGGGAGCGGGTCTATCTTCACAATTCCCAAGAGAAGAGATGGCAGAAAGCTGCCAAGCAGGTTGTATTTGAAGGAAGAGGAAAAGAGGCCAAGGGGAAGGGGTTTCTTTCCTGGAGGGCAGGGCTGTCGTTCACTTGCAGGAGCCGCGTGCTGGAATTGTCAGTCCGACTGCCAAATTGGAATGTGGACAAAGATTCCTGCCAGACAAAAGGTGCCAGGACAGAAAGCTCTTGCAATCCATGGAGTGCCCATAGTGGCCCACCAACTGCACATGAGAGACATAAGGGCCTTCTTTCCTGGGGGAAGGGCAGTCATTCGCCTGCAGGAGCCTGCGCTGTAATTGCCAGTCCAACTCCAAACACTGAATACGGACGAAGATTCCTTCCAGACAAAAGGTGCCAGAAGAGAACACTCTTGCTGCCCACGGAATGCCAATAGTGGCCCTCCAACTGAACATGAGAGACCAGGGGAAGGTTTTTTGGTTGCCAGGGGTCATTCTGGAATGGAGAGGACAGGTCATGACATCACAAAGGGGCCCATGGCACACAGGTGGGGGTTCACTTTGGGGGTGTAGGGTGTTGGTTCTTTGGTGGCCAAGGGCTATTCCGGAACGGAGAGGATAGGCTGTGACATCACAAAAGGGCCTCAAGCACATGGGTTGGTGTTATTGGTTGACCCTTGCTGGATTTAAAACATCCACTAAAAACCATTACCTCCCCCTCCCTCTGCAAATCCATAGATGAGAAAAAAAAAAAAAAAAAAAAAAAACAGCTAAAGATTCCTGAGTAGAGATAAGGGTTGGGAGAAAGTCACTTACTAGCGGGCAAAACAAACTCAAAGTAGGGCTAGTACATAACTTTATTCCTAACAGGATAAAAGCCAAAGAGTAAGAAATAAAACAGTCTGAAAAAACACCTTCCCCACACCCCTCCTTCTTTCTAAGCTCTCCCTCCTCCTCCCCAGCAGTGCAGGGGGACAGGGAAGGGGGTTGCAGTCAGGTGTTGTTTAAGTCCATGCCTCGGGCAGCAGCTCTTCCCATTCTTCTCTCCTGTGGGTTACTCTTTCCTGGACTGCAGGGGGGTCTCTGAACCCCGATGCTCCTCCATGGTCTGCAGGGGGACACCTGTGTTACTTTGGTCTCCACCAAGGGCTACAGGGGGGCCACAGCTCTGAGTCTTTCCCCTGTTCCCATGGGGGTCCCTCCCAAGGGAGACAGTCCTGGATGGACTCTCCAATGTGAGTCCATCCCTCGGGCAGCAGCTCTTCCCACCCTGCTGTCCCGTGGGTCCCTCCTCCATGGGGTCAGTCCTTCAGGGATGAGCTGACCCAGCGTGGGTCCCCCACAGGGCCACGACTCCTACCTGGAAAAACCTGCTCCAGCCTGGGCTTCCCTCTGCACAGCCCGGGCTGCAGGTCCCTGCCAGGACCTGCTCCATCCTGGTCCTGCCCCAGGGTCACAGACTCCTTCCTGCATCCCCCTGCTCCAGCGTGGGAGCCTCCAGGGGCTGCAGGGGGGTCTCTGCACCCCGATGCTCCCCCATGGGCTGCAGAGACTCAGCTCTGAGTCCTTCCCCTGCTCCTGTGGGGTCCCTCCTGCCCCTCCTTCTGCACTGACCTTGGTGTCTGTGTTCTTATCCCATGTTCTCACTCTGCTCTTCCCAGGCTGGAATTTTTTCTGTGCAACTCTCCTCTCTTCTGAAATATGTTATCCCAGAGGTGTTACTGTTGTTCCTAAGTGGCTCAGCCTTGGCCAGTGGCAGGAACTCTGTCCTGGAGCAGCTGGCATTGGCTCCTTGGGACAAGGGAAGCTTCTGGCAGATTCTAACAGAAGCCATCCCTGAAGCCTCCCCACTACCAAAACCCAGCCACAGAAACCCACTGTCTTGTGCAGCTCTTTCTCCAAGCCAAGCAGGTGGGAGTTGGTGCCAACGAGTTGAAACCTGCAGGCCCAGCCTTTAGTGGAGGAAGCTCAGATTTGCCCAAGGCTGTTTTGAGACCCAGGGGTTGGATGAGTCAGTGGTGGGGTGGGGATAGGGATAAAGTCTGATGGATTGTCAGACATAAAAGGTCTTGATTTTGGTATCTATTCAGACTGAATTAGGAGGTGATTTGGATCAACATCGACTGGGGATTGCTGATATCAATGTAAAAACAGGAAAAAAAGCAAGCAGGTCACAAAAGAGACATCTTTATTTGTGGTTTTGTTAATACAGTGTATTCACTTTGAATACAGTTCTGAGATCTGTCTAATTAACCACAGAAGAATTGAAGACTTGGAAGGAAATTATTCCCAGGGGCTTGTCTGGTTAAGATGCCATCACTGAGAAGAGAGTGTGGAGGAATGAGCAGACAAGGACACCATCCCTGGGGCTGGGGAAGCAGGAAGTCAGAGTCACTGGTTCCAGGTGACAAAGGACTGTGGGATGTTTCTGTGAGAGTCCATAATGGGTGTGCTGGTTTCAGGGGGAGTCCAGTTAAATTTCTTCCCCATGGCCAGTGCAGGGCTGTGTTTTGGATTTGTGCTGAACATAGGGTTGATAATTACAGAGTCACAGCATATACTGAGTTGGAAGGGACCCCCAAGGATCCTCCAGTCCAATCCTTAACCCTTGAAATGGTTCAGACTTGGTTCTTTGCCATATGCTGAGAACAAGACATTCCTCCCCCTAAAACTTTTTTTTCTTTAAATAAAAGTAAGTTTTCCCCTGTTACATATAGACCCTCAGATAATAAAGTTGTTGTTCTACCCAATTGCATGAGACCCTTAAGGAAATAGGGTTTAAGTAAGAAAAAAAATTACTCTGTCAAAAAATATCCTGTTGAAAAGTAGTTAAGGATTTTAAAAGTGCACTGTTTTATATCTTGTTATTAATAAAACCAGGGGAATTGTGGGGTTTTGGGTTATAGTATGGGTGCATGCAGGCAGTTGCAGTTCTTACTCTATCACACATGTGCAGTTAAATGATTGTGTATGACTGACTAAGAAAGTCATTGGTTGTGACCTGTTGCCATTTGAAACTACTTTTTAAGCTCTTGTCTCTTTCAACAAAGGATACTTTTTTACACACCACATTGGTGTCTCTCTGGTCCCTAGAACCCTTTATTTATTTTATTAATACTACTGCTACAGAATCTGGCATTTTCCCCTGGGGAAGTTCTCAGGGCTCCCAAAGAGCCTGGAGGTCATTTGCTGTCCCGGGGGCTCCATGGTGACCTCCCAGAGGTCATCCTGAGCAATCTCCTGGAATCAAAGGCTCTGTGGGGACACTGCAGGGCCATGTGGAGTCCAGGGGCCATGGGGACACTGAGGAAACTCATGAAATGAAGTGGTCACTGTGACATTTCAGGGCCTCCTGGAACCTTCTCCCTTCGGAAACACAAAGGGATGTGTGGGAGGGTTTCACTGACAACAGGAGGATTATGGAGAGGGACCTTTACACACCCAGACCTTGATGTGTCCACACATCTCTGCCTGGGTGTGGGTGTTGTTGCCTTAAGAGACCATGGAGAAAAAGACTCCAGGTCAATTTAGGTAGGAGATAAGATAAAGAGACCTGTTACTTTAATGAGTCCTTAGGCCTAGGGGAATACATACCATGTGTGCCCCCCAAGACAGGAGTTTTATGATTTTATAATAAGGTCCATCCAATCCTAGGTTTACGCACTGCGAGTTCTGCCCCATTTTGCCCCCTGACACACCCCTTCAGGAATTGGGTTTAGTGCCTTTGGGGCCCCTTCTTCCTCATCTTCATCTTCTTCACAGCACACACAATCCTGGGAGTTCCTGAAGAGCTCTGCTAAGAAGGTCACTGTGTCTGTGTGATGTCTTCTGGTCCAGGCCTTAGGGTGTTTTTCTACAATTCTACCTTGAAAAGAAGACTAAAAATGGAATTTAGAGGGATGGATATGGAATGGGGTAGTATGATTTGGTATGTGTAAATACTCTTTTAAGGGATATGATACAGCTACATTAAAATATATTCACTACACAACTAGTTCTAAAATCTACAAAAGTTAAAAAAAACCCAAATGATCTGAGATATCAGTGTGAATTAACTGTGGTGTGAGTGTTGTTATTGTGAATCTATAATTCAGTCTCTGTTCAGTTCTAGTAAATGCTATTGAATCCCTTGGTAACTGTTCAGTTGGTCAATGATTAAGCGCTACTAATTCTTTTGCCCCCTTATAGTTAGATCCAAATCCTTTGCACCCTGACCCTTTTCCATCCTATGTCTCTGTGTAAATCATTCCCCTTCATAGAAAAAATATATTTCTGTGACATCCACTTAAAAATCTTCCTCCTCAGCTAAACTACAAAACAAGTCCAATTAGTTGTTGAAGAATTGAAAACATGAAGACAATTAAAGGAAGTAAAAAAATTTGTTTGTCTTTATTTTAATGAGCCTGGCAAGGCGGGGGGTGAAGAGCGAGGCTGATCGTACAGAATCAGACTGGATCTCCTGATGAGAAACTCAGCATCAAGATCGCTTGGAGAACAGCCCTATCCCCTCTCCTCTGAATTGAAAAATATCCATCCTTTAATTAAAAAAAGACTTCTTTTCAAATTGCCTTAAAGACAATTAAAGGGAGACAAAGAGATCCTGAGGGATTTCTGTATTCTAATGAGTAGTGTGTTTAGAGACAAGTCCATTGTTCTCAACTACTGAGAGAAGATTGAAGAAGCTGCTCAAGAAGTCAGAAGTCAAACTCCCAGTCCCTTGAAGCATTGCTGGGCCCCACTGAGGGCAGGCACTGACAAAGCCTCCCCAGGGACTCCTTCGAGCAGATCCTTGCAGGCCAGGAGTGCAGGCAGACAAAGGAAAGTTGCTTGTGGTGGCCTGAGGGGCAGAGGCAGCTGCCAGAGCCAAGGGCACAAAGGCCTGGGTGCCTTTGGGCCTTGCAGCCCTGCCAGAGCCCTTGGCCATCTCTGCTGCAGGCTGTGCTCCCCTGGCCCTGCTGCTCCTCTGGCCTTGCAGGCTGCACACACCCCTCCTGCTTTCCCACCCCCCTCCCAGCAGCATTTCTGGGCCCTCCCTGATGGCTCTGCTGTCCCCCAGCTCTGGCTGCTGCCATGTGCCCTTGGCCTTCTTGGCTTGGATGCTGAGCCCCTGTGCCCCAGGACATCCCTGAGAGAGCCCAGGCCCTTCTGCTGGGGGTCCCTGCAGAGCTGAGCAGATCCAGGTCACCTCCCATTGCTCTGCCAACCCCTTGGGGCTGCTCTGGGCCCTGCAGGTCCTTTCCCTGCTCCCAAGGGCTGTGGGGCTGGCAGTGTCTGGTTCATGATTAGGGGAAGAGGGTTTTGGTCTGGGTCAGGATTAAAGCTTTGCTTTTCATGCTGGTAATACAGGTTTGGGAATGGGGTGGGCATTGAGTACAAATAAGAGTCTGGAGTTCTGCATTTGGGCTTTTTCTGTCTTGGAATGAGAGCAGTGGATTCCTGTCAATGGGAGGGGCAGCACTTTTGGTATTGTTGGGGCTTGAGGTTACAAAGTGCAAGAGGCCCATCAGGAGTGTTTGCACAGTCAGTGTTTCAGCACCCTCAGCATTATCTGGACCTTTTGTTTACTCATCAAAATCTTGCCTCTCTGTTGGCCAAACCCCTCTTTCCTTCCCCAATTATCTTATCCCTTTTGTCCCAGTTCCTCCCAACCTCCACAACTCTTCCATCAGTATGGACTCAGCTTTGTGCTGATGCTGTGCAACCTCATGGAATCAAGGAGCCCCTGTGGAACTGCAGAACCTCCTGGAATTCCAGGGCCATTGTGACCCTGGGGAAACCCATGGAATGAAGAGGCCACTGTGACACTGCAGGGCTCCCTGGAGCCAAAGGAACCCAGGGAAAGTGGGCAACCTCCTGAAATAAAGGGGTCATTGTGACACTGCAGAAACACCTGGAACCAGGAGGTCATTGTGGCACTGCAGGGCCCCCTGGAAACAAAGGAACACAGGGACACTGCAATCTGGGGAACCAAGGGGCCATTTTGACATGTGAGGCCTCATGGAAGAAAATGAACCCTGAAACCTTTTGAAACCTCCTGGAACCAAGGGGCCATTCTGACACTGAGGAACTCCATGAACTTAAGGGTCAGCTGATGGTGCTCCCTGCCACTGAGCACCTCCCACAGACACTCCTGTGTGGCCATGGAGGGTGCTCAGAGGGGCCCTGCCTTGTTCCAGAGCTGGGACATGGCTTGGGGAGGCTGCTCTTATTGGCCTCTGCAAGTTCACTGAGGAGCAAGAGAAGCCACTTGCAAGAGTTTTTCTGTTCCTGCTGTGTCCCCTGGGGTTGCAGAGTTCTCCTTGACACTTCCCAGCAAGATTTAGTACTTTCTGTCTGGGTGACTCCACCCTGGGCAGGATTCTGCTCCAGGGCTCCAGTCACTGCTGACTGGATGGGACGGGCTGTCCCTGCAGATCCTCTGTGCTCTCCTGCAGTTCCTCATTTCCTACACACAAGTCCTCCCCTGCCATCAGAGCCAGCACAAGCTGCAGAGCCCCAGGCAGGTGACCTGGAGATCTTTTGTCATCTCCATTGCCCATCAGCCACCAACACACAACATCTGAGCCAGCCCTCAGGCCCTGCAGTCCCAGTGGGTCCCTGCCCTCCCTGCACTGTCTGCATGGAGAAACAAGCAAAGCAACAAGACTTTGCAGAGTCTATTTCTTTCTTACACTCAGGGATTGTGATTCCTCATGTACAAACTATCACAGGCAGGATGTTTGACAAATACCTGCGATGGTGGATTGGAAAAGGGGGCTCCAAGACTTGGGGTTTTAACCCATTACCTGGAGGGGAAAATGCTTTCCCTCTGCCCCCAACCATGTGGTCCCAGGAGCCTGAAAAGGCTCACAGAGACCACAAGAGAGGGCGAGTGAGAGAGAGATTTATTGTATGGTTAGGGATATATGTAGGTTTTGGGGGGATTACAAAATAGTCAATTAAAAGTTCAGGGGGTCTTACAGAAACACCACTGGTAATAAAGGGTGAACAACCAATAGAAAGGAGTAGATGAAAGCCAAAGAGAAAACTTCCTGATATCTCCTTGGACATTCTTGAATAGAGATAATGCTGGGGAATTTTCAGAAGAAGAAAGTGAGTTAGCAAAAATACTACAAAAAGACACTTTGAAAACATGTTCACTTAAACAACATTAAAAACCTCTGTTTTTAAGACATTTGGGCTGGTTTCTTGATTTTCTTCACGAGTCCATTTCTGACAGGACTTTTTCATTTATATATATTGCAGGTCCATTGCAACAAATACCTTGCTGCACAAATTTTTAGATTAAATGCACACAGAGCAAGATTCCTAGTTAGTACATTTTGTGGGTCAAATAAAAGAGAGAGTGAATTATATATGGGATGAAGAACAAAATTTCAGTGTTAATGACGAGAACAGAAGGAAAAATCAGGAAAGCCCCCCACCCCCACCAATATCAAAGGTTTTAGAAGGCAGGTTGGGCCAAAATGTGCTACACAGTGACTGTTCTGCAGAAGAAAAGATGCAGGTTTTTCCTTCTGAAAAGCATCCAGACATCATTTTCCTTATGGCATCTTTGAGCTCCTGGTTCCTCAGGCTGTAGATGAGGGGGTTCAGGGCTGGAGGCCCCACCGAGTACAGAACTGACAGGGCCAGATCCAGGGATGGGGAGGAGATGGAGGGGGGCTTCAGGTAGGCAATGAATGAGGTGCTGATAAACAGGGAGACCACGGCAAGGTGAGGGAGGCACGTGGAAAAGGCTTTGTGCCGTCCCTGGTCAGAGGGGATCCTCAGCACAGCCCTGAAGATCTGCACATAGGAGAAAACAATGAAAATGAAACAACCGAACACTAAACAGGCACTAACCACAATGAGCCCAAGTTCCCTGTAGTAGCCTGAGTGTGAGCAGGAGAGCTTGAGGATGTGAGGGATTTCACAGAAGAACTGGCCCAGGGCATTGCCCTGGCACAGGGGCAGGGAAAATGTATTGGCTGTGTGCAGCAGAGAATAGAGAAACCCAGAGGCCCAGGCAGCTGCTGCCATGTGGGCACAAGCTCTGCTGCCCAGGAGGGTCCCGTAGTGCAGGGGTTTGCAGATGGCAACGTAGCGGTCGTAGCACATGATGGTGAGGAGGAAATACTCTGTTGAGATGAAGAAGACAAAGAAAAAGAGCTGTGCAGCACATCCTGTGTAGGAGATGGTTGTGGTGCCCCAGAGGGAGTTGTGCATGGCTTTGGGCACAGTGGTGCAGATGCAGCCCAGGTCTGTGAGGGAGAGGTGCAGCAGGAAGAAGTCCCTGGGGGTGTGCAGGTGCTGGTCGCAGGCTACGGCGCTGAGGATGAGGCCGTTGCCCAGGAGGGCAGCCAGGGAGATGCCCAGGAAGAGCCAGAAGTGCAGCAGCTGCAGCTCCCGCCTGTCTGAGAATGCCAGGAGCAGGAACTGGGCCATGGAGCTGCTGTTGGGCATTTGCTCCTTCCTCAGGGTTTGATTTTCTGTTGAGGAGAAAAAGCAGAACCGATTTAGGCCAGAGTGAATCAGCAAAACATATTACATGTCCCAACAGTTCAACTTTCAGGGCCTCTTTTTAGGAAGATCTCTCTGCATCCCTCTCCCCTGATCTTTGAGGTTTTCTACCTGAAGGAGGCATTGAGAGCAGGGACCCTGGAAGGGACTCCTGAGGAATCCTTCTTGCTCTGCTGGGAAAGGCAACTTGGAGCACAGAGTGACCTCCAATTGAATGTATTTGGGATGTATCCCAGGGTTTCCAGACCTGCTGTTCACAGTTTGCACAAGTGAGAACAGAGGGAGGGGATTTGGGTACTTTATTTTGTTTCAGTTCCTCTTGCCAGGAGTGAGTTTGGATGGTTGAAACCTGTGACATTTCTAATGTGCTCCAAGTGAAATCTGAGTCCTGAGAGGCAAAGGGATAATGTCTTGGTGCAGAGACAAGAGCTGGCCATCTTTCCTGTTCACAGTTGCCCCTGGCTGGCAGTTTGGAGCTGAAAGGGGATCACTCTTAGGAATTCCTTCAAAAAGTAACAAGGTATTTCTGGGAGCAGAAGAATCCTGGTTTAAAGAGCAGATTAACAGAATCCTTCCCTTTCCTCAGGATGCCTGATTAGGATCTCATCATTCTCCTCCACGACTGCCACACAGAGGAATCATTGCAGCTCCCAAGTACAGCTGCCCAGACCATTTCAATGGAGTTTTCTCCACGGGTATCCTGTGCAACACAGAGATACTGTTGCAGAGCTGTGCCCTCCTGAAGGGTACCTGCAGCCCTGCAGGACACCCAGGGAAACAGCTGAAGAGCCTGAAGTTGCCTGGAGGGCACTTGGGCACTTGGCTCCCACAGACACATCCCCACAGCAGCACCCAAAGGGTTTGTGTTTGCCCCCCCAAACCCCACACTGGCTCGGAAAAGCCAAGGGTGAGAACAAGGAGACCCCAGGCAGCAGGGGATGGCAGGGAAATGCAACAGTGCCTCCCTGCAGGGCCGTGGCAGCTCCTTGGCCGGGCTGAGAGCTGCCCCTGGCAGGCAGCAGAGTCCCTGCCCCAGCACACACAGCCCTGGGGGGCAGGACCCTGCTCTGCCCCACAGCCCTGGGCACCCCTGGCTGCACCCCCACCTTCCCACCCCACAGCCAGCCCTGGCACAGGGAACCTTCTGGCCCTGGGCCTCTGATGGGGCAGCAGCAAGTCCTGCTCTGCAGCAGCTTCTCCTGCTGCCCCCCAGCAAATCCAGCACAGCCATCCTGACAGCTCCTGCCAGGGCTGCCATTTGGCAGCTGCAAGAGCCACTTGCAGCAACTCCCCTGCACTGCTCTGCAGCCACAGCCTTCCCGTGCCAAAGGGCTGCCAAGGTTCCTCCCCTGAGCAGCTCTGCCCTGTCCTCCCAGCCCAGGATCCCTTTCACCTCCTGCTCCCTTCTCCTGCCTGCCCTTTGCTGCCTGCAGCTCCTGCCCTGCCCTGCTCTGCCATAGGGCCACTTCCTCTGCCCTGCAGGGACTGGGAGAGGCCTTCTTAAAGATCCTACAAGCTGTGGGATTTGGCAGCTTTAGGAGATCCCTGCAGGAAGGGAAGTTTAACTTTCCTACAGCTTTAGAATTGTTCATTCAAATCCTGGGAAGGTTTCTGCCACAGTGAGAACTCAGTCCCCTCCCAGCCCAGGCTGCCTCTCATCTCTCTGCCTTCTCTCCTGTGCCCTGGGTGCTGCAGGCAGTGCCCTCAGCCCTGCTGGGCTGTGCAGAGGAGCTGCTCCTGGGCAGAACTGTGTCTTTGAAGCTGTTCTTGGTTTCCAGGAGCTCCCTGTGTGCCAGGAGCCCGGCCCAGCTCAGCAGCACTGCAACAGCCCCAGGCATTTCATCACCCTGGGGGCTTTGGGGATGAGTCCCTTAACATCAGACCCTGAGGAGAGTTGAGAAACCTCTTGAGAAACCAAAGTGAGATTCAAAGTGTAAAGTTTCTTGTAGTGTTAATGGGTCCCACTGAGGAACCCAACTGAGAAAACATCCTCAGGACTGTGTAAGAGCACAGACCTGAAAACTTTGATGACAGGTCAGAGAATCGTAAAATCCCCAAGGCTAGAAGAGACCTTCAAGATCTTCTGATCCAGCTGTCAACCAGCCCCATCATAGTAACCCCTAAACCATATCCCAAAGTGCCATATCCAGATGCCATCTGAACACTTCCAGAGACTCCACCACCTCCCTGGGCTACTTGTTTCAACACCTAAAGACTCTCTCAGTGAGATAACAATTTTTTAGTATCTAATCTGAACCTCACTCAAGGCCATTTTTTATCTTACTCTCACTAAAGGCTTTGTCGTAAGAGTCTGACCCCTGTTCCACAATAAAGCCTCCTTTCAGGTCACTGTAGAGAGTGCTGAGGTGCTGTCTGGGCTCCCCCTTCTGCAGACTAAAGAACCCCAGTTCCCTCAGCTGCTCCCCATCAGACAGGTTTTCCAGACCCTTCCCCAGCTCCGTTCCCTTCTCTGGACACGCTCCAGCCCCTCCAGGCCCTTTTTGCACTCAGGGGCCTGAACTGGACACAGCACTCCAGGTGGGGCCTCCCCAGTACCCAGCACAGAGGGACAATCACTGCTCTGGGCCTGCTGGCCACCCTGTTCTCCAGAAAGGCCAGGGTGTCCTTGGCATTCTTACCCCCCTGGGCACACTCTGGTTCATATCCAGTCACTGTCAAGCAGAACCCACAAGTCCCTTCCTGCTGAGCAGCCCTCAAGCCCCTCTGCCCCCAGCCTGGAGCCTTCCACAGGCTTGTTATGACCCAAGTGCAGGCCCTGACACTTGGCCTGATTGATGCAGCCTGTCCAGATCCCTCTGCAGAGCCTTCCTGCCCTGCAGCAGATCCACACTCACACCCAACTTCATGGGATCCACCAATTTCCTGAGGGGGCACTCGATCCCCTCATCCAGATCACCAATAACGATGTTAAACAGGAGCAGCCCCAACCCTGAGCCCTTGGGAACCCCACTAGTGACCGGCCCCACCTGGATTTCGTTCCATCGCCCACCACTCTCTGGGCCATCAGCCAGTTTTTCCCCCAGCAAACAGCTCCCTCGTCCAGGCCATGAGCAGCCAGTTTGTGCAGGAGATGCTGTGGGAGATGGGGCCAAAGGCTTTCCTGAAGTCAGGACAGACACATCCCCAGCCTTTCCCTCAGCTGCTGAGTGGGTCATTTGTCAGAGAAGGAGATGAGGTTTGTCAGGCAGGACCTGCCTTTCCCAACCCCACACTAGGTAGGCCTCATCCCCTGGAGTTCTTACAGTTAGGATGATCTACTCCATGGCCCTCTAGTTCAGCTTCATTTTGTCTTTTGCCCTTTGATTTATTTCTCTACAAATCTTTACCATATCCTTGTATTCCACCCAAGTCTCCTGTCCCTCTTTCCTGAAGGGAGTCACACTCTTTTTCCCGAGTTCCAGCCCAAGTTCTCTGTTTAACCAAGCTGTGCTTTTTGCCCCCTGGCTTGTCTTAGGGCCCATGGGCATAGCTCCTGGTGCTTTGAGATTTCCTCTTAAAGCACCTCCAGCCTTCCTGGACTCCTTTGCCCTTCAGGACTGACTCCCAAGGGACTCCACCAACAATCTCCCAAACAGGCCAAAGTCTGCCTTTCATCATTCCAAGGTGTCAGTTCTGCTGCCCCCTCTTTTCTCCACCCACAATGGAAAACTCCATCATTATGGGCTCTCTGTGCCCAACAGCTCCAGCCACCACATCCCCCACCGGTCACAGAATCATGGAATGGTTTGGGTTGGAAAGGACCTCAAAGAGCATCTCGTTCCAACCCCCTACCATGGGCAGGGACACCTTCCACTAGACCAGGCTGCTCAGAGCCCCATCCAGCCTGGCCTTAAACACCTTCCATGGATGGGGCAGCCAGAATTTCTCTGAGCAACCTGTGCCAGGATCTCACCACCCTCACAATCAAGAATTTCTTCCCAATATCCCAGCTAACCCTGCCCTCTGTCAGTGTGAAGTCATTCCCCCTTGTCCTGTCACTGCAGGCCCTTGTCCAAAGTCTCTCTCCATCTTTCTTGTTGGCTCCCTTCAGGCACTGCAAGGCCACAGTGAGGTCACTCCGGAGCCTTCTCTTCTCCAGGCTGAACAATCCCAATTCTCTCAGCCTTTCCTTCCAGCAGAGCTGCTCCATCCCTCTGATCCTCTTGCTGGTCTCCTCTGGACTTGTTCCAGCAGCTCCATGTCCGTGCTGTGCTGGACCCCAGAGCTGGAGGCAGCTCTGCAGGGGTGACAACATGACAGCCATGTGTGTTCCAGCAGGGACACTGTGGAACCTCCTGGAGGAAAGGGCCCACTGGGACACTGCAGGGCCTTATGAACCCAAAGGAACCCTGGGACACTGTGGAATCTCATGGAATCAAGGGGCCATTGTGACACTGTTGGGCCTTCTGAACCCAAAGGAATCCTGGAATGTAGCTTTCCAAACCAAGCTGTCAGCAGAAAGGAGCTTGCAGGGTTTGAGTGGCAAACGTTGGAAAGCAGAGGCTGACAAACATGCCGTGATCTAAGAAGCTGGACTCCTGTCACAGGATCTATCAAAGTACAACCTTATGGATTGAACTGGCTCCAGCAGAATCAAGAAAGGACTCTTTGAGATAATGTTATTAAACTATGTCTAAAACCCCCTTAAATCCTTTGATCCTCCTTTAAGAAAAATTAACCTATTTGGACACTGTAGTAAATACTTGTGTAACTTCCTAATTATCATAACTCCTCCTGCCATTAACATGTCCAGCCTCCAAGACCCTTAAAAATGTGTTTTCTGTCCAAGAAAGCATTTCAGGTTTACCCCATACTGAGATTGTGTTAGTTTTGTTTTTCAGACTTCCACAAATGGTGCCACATTCATGGGGCTGAGAACCTTCTAACATTTAGAAGATCATCGGCCATCGGCTGGCTGGACCAAAGGAAGCAGCACTGCTTGCGTTTCGGTGGTGTGTGCGTAGTCAGAAGTGGAAGAAAACAGAACGTGTGCACGGAAACCTGTCCTCAGGGGCTGGACCACTGCAGTGAGATGACCACAAACTCCAGACTCACTAATTATTTGCTTTAAAGTGTGGTGGATAAATAGAAGGAATGAGAGAGGTATGAAAAATGGAGAGATTTGTAAATAAAAAAAAAAAAAAAAACAACTGAAGGAATTCAACCGAACAAGAGACTTCTTACAGGCTGGAAAAGTCTGGACAATTGTTATAGACTGTACATTTACCACATGAGTGGTATCTGATTCGCTTAAGTGAAAGAATTGTTAGAACATGTTATGTTTTGTACCCCAGTTCCATTCATTTTAAAGTAATAGGACATGTTTAGACATATTTTCACCCTCACAATTTTCCCCAACCCTGATTGGCTAAGATTTGCCGCAGTATAGGCAGTCCTAGCATTGTCCCATGTTCTTGTGATTGGTTCTTTATTATGTTATCCCTTAGTTATGTTTGCTATTTGATAAACCCACCTGTCAATCCTTTACTCCTCCCAGTTTCCAGCACCTTTCCTATCCTACCCTATATAAGTCCTTGTTTCCCCTCAACAAAGGGACAGCATGGCTGACCTTCTACTGGTCAAGAACACTTGTGTTGTTGTCTCCTTTCTCTAACCCAGGCTGCGACACTACCCTGAGCTCTGAAGCCCAAGCCCTGACCATGAAGCACCCCCACAGCCCTTGGGAGCAGGGCAAGGACCTGCAGGGCCCAGAGCAGCCCCAAGGGGTTGGCAGAGCAATGGGAGGTGACCTGGATCTGCTCAGCTCTGCAGGGACCCCCAGCAGAAGGGCCTGGGCTCTCTCAGGGATGTCCTGGGGCACAGGGGCTCAGCATCCAAGCCAAGAAGGCCAAGTGCACATGGCAGCAGCCAGAGCTGGGGGACAGCAGAGCCATCAGGGAGGGCCCAGAAATGCTGCTGGGAGGGGGGTGGGAAAGCAGGAGGGGTGTGTGCAGCCTGCAAGGCCAGAGGAGCAGCAGGGCCAGGGGAGCACAGCCTGCAGCAGAGATGGCCAAGGGCTCTGGCAGGGCTGCAAGGCCCAAAGGCACCCAGGCCTTTGTGCCCTTGGCTCTGGCAGCTGCCTCTGCCCCTCAGGCCACCACAAGCCACTTTCCTGGCAGCTTCTGCCCTTGGGTTCTGCCTCGCCCCTCCCTGAGCAGCCTGGCAGGGCTTGCCCAGTTTTGGGCCTTTGTTGTTGCTCCCCCTCCCATCCCACTGCCTCCCCAAACAGCCCTGAGCCCCCGGGCAGGTACAGGATCTGCTGGGCCAGGGCCTGGGGCTCAGCCTTGGCCTTTGTGCTCCCCAAAACCAAGGCAGGCTTTGCTCAGCATTGCAGGGGCCTGCCCAGAGCCTTTGTCTGCCTGCACTCCTGGCCTGCAAGGATCTGCTCCAAGGAGTCCCTGGGGAGGCTTTGTCAGTGCCTGCCCTCAGTGGGGCCCAGCAATGCTTCAAGGGACTTGGGCTTTGGCTTCTGACTTCTTGAGCAGCTACTTCAGTCTTTTCTCAGTTCTTCAGGGTAATGGACTTGTCTCTAAACACACTGTGGGGCTCATTAAAATACCAAAAACCAAATAATTTTTCCTTCCTTTAATTGTCTTCATGTAATTGTCTTCAACAACTAATTGGACTTGTTTTGTAGTTTAGCTAAGGAGGAAAATTTCAAAGAGCCTCTTGCTAAAAATAGCTATTTTTTTTATGAAAGGGAGTGATTTAAACAGAGCCTTGGGATGCAAGAGGGTCAGGGTGCAATGGGTTTGGATCCAAACATAAGGGGGCAAAAGAGATTAGTAGCACTTAATCACTGACCATCTCAACAGTTATCACGGGATTCAATATAATTTGTTACAATTGAACAGTGACTGAATTATAGATACACAATAACAACAGTCACACCAGAGTCAATTCACACTGATGTCTCAGATCTTTTTGGGTTTTTTTAAGTTTTGTGTATTTTAGAACTAGTTGTGTAGTGAATATATTTTAATGTAGCTCTGTTATATCCCTTACCCTTAAAAGAGTATTTACACACACACAATCCTACTACCCCATTCCATACCATCCCCATAAACACCGTTTTTAGTCTTCTTTTCAAGGGAGAATTGTAGAAAATAACCCTAAGGCCTGGACCAGAAGATATCACCCAGACACAGTGACCTTCTAGACAGAACTTTTTAGGAACTCCCAGGATTGTGTGTTCTGCAAAGAAGATGAAGATGAGGAAGATGGGGTCCCAAAGACACCAAACCCCATTCCTGAAGGGATGTGTCGGGGGTAGAATGGGGCAGAACCAGGGCTGCATAAACCTGGGATTGGATGAACCTTATTATAAAATCATAGAACCTCTGTCTGGGGGGGCACACATGCTATGTGTTCCTCTAGACCTAACAATTCATTAAAGGCCCAGGTCTCTTTATCTTATCTCCTACCTAAATTGGCCTGGAGTCTTTTTCTCCATGGTCTCTTAAGGCAACAACACCCACACCCATGCAGAGATGTGTGGACACATCAAGATCTGGGTGTGTAAAGGTCCCTCTCCAATATTCTCCTGGTTGTCAGTGAAACCCTCCCACACATCCCTTTGTCTTTCCCACCAGACAAGGTTCCAGGAGGTCCTGCAGTGTCCCAGTGGCCCCTTCATTCCATGACTTTCCACAGTGTCACAGTGACCCCTTGGTGCCACGAGTTTCTGTGCTTTCCATGTTGGGTTGATTAAGGACCTGCACTGTCTCACTGGGCCCTTGATTCCACCAGGTTTGACAGTGTCACAATGGTCCCTTCAGCTCTAGGAGGCCCTGCAGGGTCACAATGGCCCTTTGATTCCATGGCATTCAGCAGTGCAATAGTGGTCCCTTCATTCCATGAGTTTCCCCAGTGTCCCAATGGACTCCACATGGCCCTGCAATGTCCCCACAGAGCCTTTGATTCCAGGAGATTGCACAGGACAAGCCCTGGGAGGTCCCCATGGAGCCCCCGGGACAGCAAAGTGACCTCCTGGCTCT
>NW_026087806.1:0-30558 GCF_022539395.1 Myiozetetes cayanensis | reverse complement strand
ATGTCACAGGGACATTGGTGACATCACAGGGGATTTCAGTGACTTCATAATGACAGGGATCACACCACAGTGACACCAGTGACATCATCAGAGTCATTGCTGACATCACAGGGGACAGTGGTGACATCACAGGGAGATGAGTGACATCACTGGGGATCAGTGACATCACAGGGGACTGTTGACAGCAAAAGGACAGCTGTGACTTCACAGGGACATCACTGGCATCAGTGACATGACGGGGACCAGGTGCCACAGTTCGGCACAGTGGTGACATCACAGAGACAGCAGGACATCATTAGGGACATTGTTGACATCACAGGGGACAGTGATGACACCACAGAGACACCAGTGACATTAACGGGGACATCTGTGACAGCACGGGTGTCGTGGTTTTGCCCTGGCTCAATTTACTTTTATACTCCCCATACAATTACTACTAGTTGAGAGAAGGTTTATGCAGACAAAAAGAGACTGAATTAAAAAAAAAGTATGAGTATTTATTATTAACAAACTAAAATTAAAGAATTATATTTACAATAATTTTACTTAAGTAAAAGGTATTATGTATTTACAGAAGATACTTCTTCCCTCACCTCCCTTTATATCAGTCCAAGGAGGAGAAGCAGTCTTTTTCTGTTCTCAGAATTCCAGCTCTCTCTCTCTCTCTCTAGTAACTCTGCAGCACTTTCGTCGCAGTTGGAACTTCTTTATCTCTCTCTTATTCTGTGTTGGCCTCCAGGGTTGGGCTTACCCCCCTCCTGGGTTAAAACCGAAGGCTGAGGGTTACCCAGGTCCTGAAGGGTCTCCTTCCATAGGCTTGCAAGGGGACACTTGCTTACTATGGATCTTCTTCCACAGGGTTACAGGGGATAATGGTTTAAGAGTTCACCCCTGTTTTCCTATGGAGGTCCCTCCCCATGGGAGAACAGTCCTTGATTGACTTCTCGGCATGGGTCTAGTCTGGATCCCTTACTCGGATCCCAATATCCCACCTGAGCCATTTTCTGCTCCAGCGTAGGTTCTCTCTAGCACCAGCAGCACGGATCCACACATGGATCCCAACATCCCTACCTGAACCGTTTTGTGTTCCAGCGTAGGTTCTAATACCCGTCAGGGTCATAAATCTTCAACAGCAGTAGCATGGATCTCTCACTGAGATCCCAAGCTTATCTGAGCCGTCTCGCTCCAGCATAAGCATCGATCCCTTCGAGGGTCACAAAGTCTTTAACAGGACTCTGCCTCATCTGAGCCGCTTTTACTCCAGCATAAGGCTTTCTCTCTGTTAAAGTCACAAATCTCTGGTGCATCCACAAGCTCCTCTGTGAGCCGCATGGGGGGGTCTTTTCACCCCAACAAACTTCTACAGGTGGCAGGGTTTTTATTTTTCAGTCTTTACCCTGCTGAAGGGAGAGAGAGCGAAAGGGAGAAAAAGCAGTTCTCCCCCTTTCGAACTTTTCTTCTCTCTTCTGCGACTGCAGCTTTGACTTTGGAAGTCCTCGTTATCTCATGGCTGGAATTCTTCTGCAGCGGTTTCTTGTCTAAGCAGTTCGTCTTTTAAACCTTTTTTTTCTTCACTCTCTCACAAGAGAGAAGAGAAGCTTCAGTGCTGCACCTGCCCCCCTCCGCCCCCCGGCCCAAGCCGGGGAGGAGGGGGCCTTGGCCCTCCTCGGGCCCACCGCGTCTCTCCTACATGGCTGCTGCTCTTAATTTCAACTGCGCCATAACCTTCTCTTCCGTTTTCTTGAAGATGTAATTAGCAAAGGCGTCACTGAACTTTTTGATTGGTTTTTTGTCCGGAAATCACCTGGACAAAACCATCCTCAGCCCCAGGGATGGGCTGGTGGGCAAAACCACGACAACGGGGGACACTGGTGACTTCGCAAGGCCGGGGTGACATCACAGAGAGACCAGGTTTGTCTGGTTCTTTTTGGTCCTCAGGTCTACCCAGTTCTTTTTTTGCCCTCAGGTCTACCTGGTAGTTTTTGGCCCTCAGGTCTGTCTGGTTCTTCATGGCCTTCACGTCTGTCTGGTTCTTTTTGGCCCTCAGATCTACCTGCTTCTTAATGGCCCTCACGTCTTTCCGGATCATTTTGGCCTTCAGGTTCGTCTGGTTCTTTTTGGCCCTTGGGTCTGTCCGGTTCTTTTTGGTTTGCAGGTCTACCCAGTTCTTTTTGGCATTTTGGAACCTGGTGGAATAAGAGGAACCTCGAAGCATTTTGGGAACCTCAAGGAACAAAAGGAACCCCAAAATGTTTTGGAACCTCACAGAACACAAAGGACATCTGGAGCAACAAAGGAACTCCCCAACTTTTGAGGGTTCTGGGGATCACTCACCATGTTCAGTCTGTTGGGAGGTCTCCTGTGTTTTGGGGGGTCCCCCCTCTCTGGGGTTCTGCCTTTTCTGGGCTGCTGAAGATCCTGGGAATCACGGGGGGTCCCCCCTTGATGCTGAAAAAGCCCCGGAACGATGAATTGCTCAGAGAACTCCCCCATTAGGTGACCTGAATCCTTCAAGCCTGCAAAGTCCTGGCTCTGGGCCTTCTGTATCCCATTGCAACGTCTCATTTACCTGATTTATTCTTCCAGCAGAGCAGGCAGAGCAAACAGGACAAGCTCTACCAGCTGAACCCTTGTTAACTTTTGGGGTTTTTTGGTGGCTTTTTGGACATCACCCTCTCGGAGCCCCCCCCGTTTCAGGGTCCGGGGGTCCCCGGCCCCCCCACCCCTCTGTGCTCACCCTCTCCATGTTTCCCCTCCCACCTCCCCCTCCCCCGCCCCGGCTGCTGGGGGTCCCCAGCTCTGCTTTGGCCCCTCTCTGCTCCCCCCACTCCGGCGTCCCTAAAACAGGGTGTCATCGCGTCCCCCTCCCCCGCCGGGACCGGGCTGACCACGGAACACCAACCCCCACCGCGGGGGCGTCCCCGCATCCTCCCGCCCACCCCTCGGCTCTGCCGGGAACGCACACCGGGATCCGCCTCCCCTCGAAAAAAAAAAAACCAAACAAAAAAACCCAAACCTCCAGGAGTCCCCCTAAGGTCCTCCCGAGGGGCATTTGCGGCTCAGTTTCGGACCTCCAAACATCCCCCGCCCCCAGAAACCACCCGGAGGCCCCTCCCCAAAATATCTGAGAGGAGCTCTCCCTCCCCAGCGGCAGCGTGAGGGATTGGGGGGAAGATGCTCCTCCTCTCCCTCCTCCTCTTCCTCTTCCCGCCCCTCCTCCCGCTCCTTCTCCCCCCTTTCCGTAAGTTTGGGTTTGGGGGGGGAATGGATGGGAAAAAGGGAGAGGGAAGGAAGAAAGGGGAGTGGGACCCCCAAAGAGAGCGAGAGAGGGGGAGGGACCCCCAAAGAGACCGACCGAGGTGAAGGAGGGGAGGAAGCCGGCGTTGATGGGGGGGGGAGGGGTGGGCGACGGGAAAAGGGTGGGGGAATTGAATAATTCCCCCATGGGGGTCCCTTCGTGTCCCCATCGCTTGATCCCCGGCCAGGGGGGACCCCGGGACTGAGGTTTGTTGTCGATTCCCTGCGGGCCGAACAAAGGCCCCGGCCACGTGTCAGGAACTCTTTGATTGTCCCCAACACTCCCTGAGTTCCCCAATATCCCTCCACCCCCGCCGCGGCTCCCCAAAGTGGGGATATCGGAGAGAGGGGAACCCTGGGAGTGCTTTTTTGGGGTGAATCTTGGTGTTTTGGGGTAAATCTTGGGGCTGCCGGGGGCACAATGCTGGGAAAGGGGAGTTGGAGGGGATCCCAGGGCCAAAGAAAGGGGAGGGCAGGGATCGGGAGAGGTGGGATGGGGGGTCCAGGGAGAACCTCTGCACGGAGGTCGCCGGTGTCGGGGAAAGGGAGGGTCGTGGGGTCCAGAAAACGGGGTTCAGGGGGTCCCCCGGTGTTCAAAAACAACAACAACATAACCAAAAAGGGGGATTCAGGAGTCTGGAAAAGGCAGGAATGGGGGTCGAGGGAGTACCTGGGGTCTGGGAGAGGCAGGAGGGCCGGGAAAGGGGTTGTTGCAAGGGGTCCTGGAGTTGAGGAAGGGGGTGAAAGGGAGTCCCAGTGCTGGAAAGAGGTGCAGGGGGGTCCTGATGCCCAGGACTGGGGGTCCAGGGAATCCCAAGGTAAAGGCAAAGGAACTGTGGAGTCTGGGAGAGGTGGGATGACCAGGAAAGGGGGGTCCTGGTCCTGGTCTTGGATAAGGGGCTTCACGGGGGATCTGGTGTACAGGAATGGGGAGTTCAGGGGGTCCCTGGGGCACCCCAGGACCGCCCGGCAGGATAAGCCAGGAGTGGGGAACTGGGGAGACCTGGAGATTTGGGGGTCAGGGTGGTCCCAGGGTCAAGGGAAGGGAGAAACTGGGAGAGCTGTGGGATCGGGGAAGGGGCTTCAGGGGGTCCTGGGATCAAGGAAAAGGGGGGCTGGGGCTGAGGTGACTGGGGGATGGCCAGCCAGGAAACAGGGGGATGCAGGGACTGGGAGAGGTGGGATGTTGAGGAAAGTGGGGGCAGGGGGGTCCTGGAGTCAAAGAAAGAGGGGTCTGGGGTCTGGAAAACCAGACTGGCCAGGCAAGGGGGGACCCAGGCCAGGAGGAGGGAAGAGGAGGAGGAGCAGCCGGTGAGGGCTGCTGAGACCCCCAGAGTGGGGAGAGTAGAGAGGGATGGTACCAGACCCACAGGACCCTCGGCAGCCTGGAAGTTGGGAAGGGGGGAACCTGCAGAAAGGGGAATCTTGGGAGTCCAGGAACCCTTAAATGGGGGCCTGGAGAGGGGGTACCTTGGGTCCTCTGGGACACTGAAGTGGGAAGCCTGGAGAAGGGCGAGTCCTGGGACCCCCGGCAGCCCAGACAGGGGGACCCCAGAGAAAGGGAAGCCCAGAGAAGGGGGACCTCCGGGATTCGCAGGATTTCCAGCAGGCTGGAGAGGGGGTGAACCCAGAGAGGTGGGACCTCTGAGATGCCCAGCACCTCAAAGCAAAGAGTCAGGGGAGGAGGGACTCCTGGGGCCTCCAAAACCTCCAGCATCCCTAAGCAGGGGGACCCTGGAGGGGGGGGAAGTCCAGGACCCCCAGGAACCCAGAGAGGACAGGGACCCTGGAGAGGAGGGACCCCCCAGCACCCCAAACAGGAGGGACCTCCCAGAACCCCAAAATGGAGAGACCTGAAAGGGGGAATTCCTGGAAAGGTTTTTTTTTGGTCTGAATCTTTGAGTTATGGGGTGGGGGGGGGGTTTGGGCTGAAACTTGTTGTTTAGGAGGTTTTTATGGACACAAGATGCCCGGTAACATCTAAAAATGGACTTGGGCAGGAGGAACCCCCAGGCCAACGTGCTCAGCCTTTTTTTTTTTTTTCCTCCCAGCAGGATTTGTCCTTCCCCAAGCTTGGGTGGATGGAGAAGGAGGCTGCAAGGAACAGGAAGATGCTGCGGGCCCCCCAGGCAGGTGAGGAGGAAGTCAGTGCCCCTTTGGCCGTGTCTTGTGGTGCCTGGGGGGGCCACATTTGGGGGGGATGTGCTTGGTCTTCCCTCTGGACCAGAGGCAAATCCCCTGCCTGTCCTTCTTCCTTCCTGCCCCAGGCCCCGAGCTGAGGACGGAGAGCACGGAGGACAAATCCCCCCGGCAGAGCCTGCTGGGAGAGGCCGTTTTGAAGGGCTCCCCAGCGCAGGAAGGCAGCGGGGAGGAAAAGGCCTGGAGATGCCCCGGAGGAGGGCTGCAAAGCCAGCCCAGGGAGCTCTGAGGAGGAAAGACCCGTCCTGTGCCGGGAAGGCGGCCGGAGCTTGAGCCGGAGCTCGGAGCTGGTGGTCCCTGAGCAGCCTCCCAGCAGGGAGAAGCCCTTCAGGTGCTTGGAATGTGGGAAGAGCTTCAGGAACAACTCCAACCTCCTCAGCCACCAGCACATCCACACTGGGGCACGGCCCTACACGTGTAGGGAATGTGGGAAGAGCTTCACTCAGAACTCCACCCTGATCCAACACAAGCACATCCACACTGGGGAACGGCCATACGAGTGTGGGGAATGTGGGAAGAGCTTCAGGGACAGCTCTGCCCTGATCAAACACCAGCGCATCCACACTGGGGAACGGCCCTACACGTGTAGGGAATGTGGGAAGAGATTCAGGTACAGCTCCCACCTGATCCGACACCAGCTCATCCACACTGGTGAACGACCCTACAAGTGCTTGGAATGTGGGAAGAGGTTTCAGACCAGCTCAACTCTCCTCGTGCATGAGCGGACACACACAGATGAGAGGCCCTTCCGCTGCACCGACTGCGGGAACGGCTTCAACCAGAACTCCACCCTCATCACCCACCGGCGCATCCACACCGGGGAGAGGCCCTACAAGTGTGGGGAGTGTGGGAAGAGCTTCACCTGCAGCTCTGCCTTGACCCTACACCAACGGGCCCACCGGTAATGGAAACCTCTACGAGTGCCTGACCGCGGGAAGAGCTTTGGCTGCTGCTCCCACCCCGAATGACCCTGATGGTGAGGCAACCCCTGGAGTCCAGTGACTGTCAGTCCATCCCTTTTTACCAGAAAGGGCCAGTCCCCTTTCCCAGGGGCAGGTTGTGCCAACAGAACCCTTCTTGGGGGGTGTGTGGAGGTTCCTGCCTTGGCTGGGGCCCCCCAAGGTCACTGCTGGAGGTTGAGAGCAGAGATCTCCCCACGAGCGTTGTTCTGGGGGAGTTCCATCCCTGTCTAATTCTTAATTCTTTCTTTGGTGCCAGCTTGAGTAGAATTGCTTCAACAATTGCTTTAGGGTAGAGCACTGTCCTATCTTATTCTGTAGTAGTGGTAGTTTTAGTTTTTCTATTGTGCAGTAAATAATTCTGATGAAGATCTTTTGTCTGATCATTTGTAACCCTAAATAATTAATTTCTATCAATAGATCTGATTACCATCCTTAAAACCTGGGGGACAAAAGTGGTTCAGTCCCACCTCTGTAATTCCTCTAAACTGAAAGTTTTGGCATAACCCAAGGCTGAGATTGGATCCAGCAGCCCCAGCACCCTACAGAAAGTTGGGAGCTCAGGGGGCCACCCCCCTTTCCCAGCCCCTCTAAGTCCAAAGACCCCCATGGGACCATCAGACCTGCCTGACCACCCCCCCTTTTTCACCCTTCTCTCTGTTCCTTCTACTTTTCCATGGTCCTCTCAATCCCCAGCCCCTTCCAGATCAGTTTTGTGGTCTCAACCCCCACATTTTTCCCCCCTCTCCCTCCCCTTCCACATCATTCCCCCACTCCCCAGTGGGCCCCGGGTGGGGTGTGATTATGTTTGGGGTTCTTGAGGGGCTGTGGGGAGGTTTTGGGGGGTCCCAACACCTTTTGTGGTGAGCTGGGTGCCTATTGGGGGTTTGTGCCCTCCCAAAGCCCCCCCAGAGCAGGGTGACATGGGGGGAACACAGGGGAATCCCCATTCCCAATCCATCCCGGGGTAAGTTCTGCCCCCCCCGACTCGGCTCCACCCCTTGGGATCCTCCAACCCCACCCCCCCCTGTGCCCCCCAATAACCGGGACTGGGGAGAGCTGGGAAGCTGCCCCCCAATAACCAAAACTGGGGCAACTGGGATCATACTGGGAGCACCTGGGCCCCTACTGGGGTCACACTGGGATCATACTGGAAGTGACTGCAATATTACTGGGAGTGTGTGAGAGGGACTGCAGCCATACTGGGGATGAGTGGGATCAAACTGGCTTTGTACTGGAAATGTCTGGAAGCTTCTGGGATCATACTGGGGGTGACTCCTATCCTTCTGAGATCAAACTGGGATCATACTGGGAGCAGCTGGTTCTATGCTAGGGGCAACTGGGAGCTCTTAGGATCCCACTGGGAGGAACTGGAAGCAACTGGGACCATGCTGGGCACAACTGGGATCATACTGGGAGCAACTGGGCCCACAGTGAAGGTGGCTGGGGTCATACTGGGAGTGACTGGGAGCATTCTGAGGGCAGCTGGGACCATGTTGGCACAACTGGGATATACTGGGAGCAAGTGGATCACACTGGAGGTGACTGGGATCATACTGGGAGCGACTAGAACCACACTGGGGATGACTGAGAGTGGCTGTGAGCAACTGGGATTGTGCTGGAAGCTACTGGGAGGCACTGGGAGTGAGTGGAACCACACTGGGGGCAACTGGGACATACTGGGAGAGAAAGGGAGTGACTGGAATCATACTGGGACTGACTGGGAGCAGGCTGATATCAACTGGGAGAGACTGGGAGTGACAGGGATCCTACTGGGAGGGACTGGAACTGTAGTGGGTGAGTGGGAGCAAGTGGGACCCTGCTGGGGACAAATGGCTTTATACTGGGAGTGACAGGGAATGTCTGGGTTCATCCTGGCTGTGACTGCCACCATAGAGGGTGTCACTGGGATCCTACTGGAGTCATACTGGGAGGGACTGGAACTAGGTGGGGTGACTGGGGAGCAACTGGAGCCATAGAGGGAGTAACTTGGATCCTACTAAGAGACTGGGATCATACTGGGACTGACTGGGAGCATACTGGAGGCAACTGGGCTATATTGGGAGTGGCTGGGAGTGATGGGGATCATACTGGGAGAGACTGGAACCATAGTAGAGATGAAGGGGAGCAACTGGAACCCTGCTGGGGGCAACTGGGCCCCTACTGGGGTCATACTGGGGTCTTACAGGGACTGACTGCATTAACACTGGGAGTGTGTGGGAGGGACTGCAGCCATACTGGGGATGAGTGGGATCAAACTGAATTTGTACTGGAAGTGTTTGGAAGTTTCTGGGATCATACTGGGGTGACTGAAATCATACTAGGATCATACTGGGAGCAACTGGGACCATGCAGGGGGCAGATGTCATCAGCCAGGGAGTACCTGAAAGTGCCTGGGGCCATACTGGACTCAGACTGGGAAAGGAACCATCCTGGTGGGGCTGGGAGCAACTGGGACCACCTTGGGGGCAACTGGGATCCTATTGGGAGTGACTGGGAGTTACTGGGATCATAGTGGGAGTGACTGTAATGGACCAGGATCAAACTGGGAGTGATTGGAACTATGCAGGGGGGAATTGGGAGCCAGTGGGGCCATGATGGAAGCCAACTGGGACCATTCTTGGAGCAACTGGGATCATGCTGGAAGCAACTGGGAGTAACTGGGAGTGACAGGGTGCATGCTGGAGGCAACTGGCATGAACTGGGAGTGACTGGGATCACACTGATGGGAACTGGGACCATCCTGGGGCAAGTGGAAGTCACTGGGTGTCAGGGGTTTCTGTGGGTGGGTTTTGGTAGCAGGGGGGGCTCCAGGGGTGGCTTCTGTTGGGAGCTGCCAGAAGCTTCCCCTGCCCCGTGGAGCCAATGCCAGCTGCTCCAGGATGGACTTGCTGCCACTGGCCAAGGCCAAACCCATCAGGAGCAACAGGAACAGCTCTGGGATAACAGATTTAGGGCCAGAAGGAATTGCAGCCAGGGAAGAGCGGAGTGGGAACGTGGGAACAGCAATGCAGACCCCAAGGGCAGTGCAGAAGGAGGGGCAGGAGGTGCTCCAGGTGCCAGAGCTGAGGCCCCGCAGCCCCTGGGGGAGCATCGGCGTGCAGAGACCCCCCTGCAGCCCCTGGGGGAGCATCATCGGGGTGCAGAGACCCCCCTGCAGCCCCTGGGGGAGCATCGGGGTGCAGAGACCCCCCTGCAGCACCCAGAGGATCCCACGCTGGAGCAGGGGGATGCAGGAAGGAGGCTGTGACCCCAGGGCAGGCCCAGGATGGAGCAGGTCCTGGCAGGGACCTGCAGCCCGTGCAGAGGGAAGCCCAGGCTGGAGCAGGTTTTTCCCAGCAGGACTCGTGGCCCCTGTGGGGGACCCAGGCCAGGTCAGCTCATCCCTGAAGGACTGACCCCATGGAGGAGGGACCCACGGGAGAGCAGGGTGGGAAGAACTGCTGCCCGAGGGATGGACTCACTGCAGAGGTCCATCCAGGACTGTCTCCCTGTGGGAGGGACCCCAGGGGAGCAGGGAAGGATCCAACTCCTCTCCCTGAGCAGTGACAGAAACAACAACTGACTGTAAAACCCACTGCCGTCCCCCTGCGCCGCTGGGGAAAGGAGGGAGAGCTGAGAAGGAATGAGGGGTCAAGGGAAGGTGTTTTTCAGACTGTTTTATTTCTCACTCTTTGGCTTTTATCCTGTGAGTGATAAATTTAAGTACTATCCCTACTTTGAGTCTGTTTTGCCCATTAGTGAGCAACATTCCCCCGACCGTTATCTCTACTCAGGAATCCTCAGCTCTTTTTCCTCTCCTCTGTAGAGTTGCAGAGGGAGGGGGGGGTAGCAGCTTTTAGTGGGTGTTTGAAATCCAGCCAGGGTCAACCCACTACACCAACTCCTGTGCTTGAGGCCCTTTTGTGATGTCAGAGCCTACCCTCTCTGTTCTGGAATAGCCCTTGGCAACCAAAGAACCAACACCCCACAAGGTCAGAATGCAGCCCCACCCATGTGCCCCTTTAGGATGTCCCAGCCCATCCTCTCCATTCTGGAATAGCCCCTGGAAACCAAAGAACCAACGCCCCACACCCCCACAGTGCAGCCCCACCCATCTGCCTTGGGACTCTTTGTGAGGTCACGGCCTTTCCCCCAGGAGAGAAAGCCTGTAACCTTTGGGTTTCAGGTGCAGTTGGATCCTTGTATAAAAGACAATCCTACATTAAACCGCGGGCTATCTCACTAGGATCAAAAGCCTGTTTTGGCGTGAAGTCCCAAGTAATGGGAGGTGCCACACACCCTATCCATTTACCAAAATCTTCCCATGCTCCTTCCAGCCAGGAACTGCCCTTTTCAAGCCCCTTTCCAAAGCTCCAGCTAATCCCTTTAAGGTTCTGCCTTTCCTGTAACAAGGAAACCAGCACAACACAATCCTTCCAATTTTAAATATGTCCATCACCTTCATCATTTACAAAATTATTGCCATACAATGCAAATAATAATTAGAGGCAACAGTCAGTTCGGGAATCTCTATCATCCAGCATTTAACGTCAAGGAAGGAGGAATACCTGTCCCAGTTTTCTCTCCAATTGAACACTCTTGGAATTGGATGTTCCCACATGAAGAAACCCGGAACAGTTGCGAAGGCTGCTAAAAGTACATTGAAAATTAGGAAGTGGCCATTATTTATATTGTCGTTTTCACTGTTCCTAAACAAGAAGTTTATTTATATAAACAAACCCCTCTTGACAGCTCTCCCGACACTGTTCCAAAACAAAGTCGATGTTTGGCAGAACTTGGCCACCTGCCCAGGAATTGTTACCAAAACAACCCACTGGTGTCTCGGTGGAACCTCCAAAAAATGTCCCAGGTTGGACTTGGATCCCACCCAAGTACCTGGACCACAGCGAAAAAAACCTTCCCACTCCCTCTCCCTCTCTTGGACCACACAAAAATCGAAAGAACCCAAACCAAACCGAATTCCAAGTATTTATTCCACACACATTTATAAATATATTTAGAATTATATACAGGAGATCACCCACAGGGAACCTCCCAAAAGGGGAAAAGAAAGGGAAAGGGAAAAAGGGAAACAGGGAAAAAGAGATAAAAAGCAAATTCTTTCCTTAAGATAGCAGTGAACTGCAACAAACAACTGCCAGCACTATCTGCTTCTCAAGGCCAACCAGCACAAGGCCTCACTCCTTTGCCCAGGCAAAATGACAGTAAAGGACCTTCACCTTCAGTCTGCCAGAAGAAAGAGAGCGAGATCTTCCTCTCCCTTCTTATTTATACTCTTACTTACATAAAAATCGTATGGAATACTTGGAACATGGCCTTGGTTCCTTGGTTACAACCTGGTCACCAAAGAATGCCTAGACTCAAAACCACTACAGTCGGTGACAATGGTGACATCACAGGGGATAGTGGTGACATCACAGGGACATCGGTGACAGTATTGGGGACCAGTGACCTCACAGGGGGACAACAAAAGGACAACCGTGATGTCACAGGACTATCAACAACATCACAGGGGACCATGGTGACATCACAGACACCTGTGACATCATCAGTGACATTGGTGACATCACAGGGGGCAGTGACGACATCACTGAGAAAGCAGCGACATCACTGGGGACCAGTGACATCAGAGTGACAACACAGGGACATCATTGAACACCAGTGACATCACAGGTGACTGGTGAAAACAATGGGAAAGCCATAATGTCACAGGGACATTGGTGACATCACAGGAGACATTGGTGACTTCAAAATAACAAGGGTGACATTCCATAGACAGCAGTGACATCATCGGGGACATTGGTGATACCACCAGGGACAGTGGTGACATCACAGAGACAGCAGTGACATCACTGGGTACCAATGATATCACAGGGGACTGTTGACAACAAAGAGACAGCCGTGAGTCACAGGGACACTGGTGACATCACAGGAGACTTCAGTGACTTCACAAGGAGAGGGGTGACTTCACAGAGACACCACTGACAATGTCAGGGACATCGATGACATCAGAGGGGCAGGGGTGACATCATAGGAAAGTCAGTGACATCATTGGGGATCAGTAACATCACAGGGCAATGTTGAAGAGAAAGGGAGAGCCGTGATGGCACAAAGCCATCGGTGACATCACAGGGGTCTGGTGACATCACAGGGACATCGGGGACATCATAGGGACATGGTGGCACAGTTGGGGACAGTGGTGAAATCACAGGGACAACAGTGACATCATTGGGGACCAGTGACATCACAGGGGACTGCTTACAGCAAAGGGAGAGCTGTGATGTCATGGGGATATTGGTGACATCACTGGGGGTGGAGGTCAACACAAAGAGACACCAGTGATATCATTGGTGAAATTAATGACATCACAGGGGGCAGTGGTGACATCACACAGACATTGGTGATATCACTGGGGAACAGTGACTTCCCAGGGGACTGGTGACAAGAAAGGGAATCCTGTGATGTCACAGGGACATCACTGACATCTGGTGATATTACAGAGACATCGGTGACATCACGGGGATATAATGACACCGCTGGGGACAGTGGTGACATCACAGAGAAAGCAGTGATATCACTGGTGACCAATGACATCACAGGGGACTTTTGACAACAAAGGGACAGTAGTGATATCACAGGGAAACCTGTGACATGACAGGGGACATCAGTGACATCACAAGGCCAGATGTGACATCATAGAGACACCAATTAAATTATTGGTGACACTGCTGACATCACAGGAGATAGTGGTGACATCAAAGGGACATGGGTGACATCACTGAGGTAATTGGTGACTTCACAAAGATGGGGTGACATCACAGAGACACCAGTGACATCATTGGGGACATGGGTGACATCACAGGGGACAGTGTTGACATCACAGGGACAGTGCCAGCACAGGAAGCTCTAGGTGTGCATGGAGTGCCAAGAGTGGTTCAGAAATTGCCCAGGAGAGATGGGGGTAAGGGCTTTTTTTCCTGGCTGGAACTTCATTTGTTTGCTGTCTGAACCCCCGTGCTTAAATGTTCAGCCTGACGACCAAAAGGAATAATGAATGAAAATTCCTCCCAGACAAAAGGTGCCAGCACAGGAAGCTCTATATGTGCATGGAGTGCTAAGAATGGCTCATCAATTGCTCAGGAGAGATGGACGGTAAGGACTTTCTTTCCTGGGTGGGAATGGATTTCTTTGGTGTCAAAACCCCTGAACTGAAATGGTCACTCGGAGTCCAAAAATGTAATAAGATGAAGATTCCTCCCAGACAAAAGTTGCCAGCATAGGAAGCTTTATGTGCCAGCATTGGAAGCTGAGACATCCACCGCACCCTCAAACCTTTTATTTATACTGATTTACTACCCCTCCTTTCTTTTCTTGCATTTTCTTTCCAAACCTAAATCCCAGACAAAAGTAATTTTTAGCCCTGGCTGCACCCAGAAAGGCCCATGCCATTAGAGTGTTAAAATACCATGTGAGGTCACAGGGTCACATCTGTTCCTGCATCAAAATTCTCATAATGTTAAAGTTCTAGAAAAACAGAGCTCTGCATATTCCCACGTGGGCTGGGTTTGATGTCCCCACATGAGCCCCGTGCAGCAGGTTTTGGTTAAAAGTCCAGGAGACAGAGAGCTGCTCCAGGGGCACATACCACCTGACCCTTCTCCTTGGATGAGGCAGAAACATCCCCTTTCTCTTCCCCTTCTCGCTGTGTGGGGCGAAAATCGCCCTTGTCAGGGAGCCCCTGCAGGCTCTGCCCCTTCGGTGATCCAACAGCGGCCCCTGCTGACCGGGATTGGAATTGCACCAAAAAGTGAGGAATACCGGACTGTTTCCTTTTTTTTTGAGGGGGATTTTTGGTGCAGGATTACTCGATGATCCTTGTGGGTCCCTTCCAACTTGGAATACTGGGTGGCGATTCTGTGAAGTTCAACAGGGCTGTGTGTGAGCAGAGAGCAGGGCCTGAGGAAAGCAGAGCAGGGCAATGGCAGCACAGCCCTTGAGCACTGTGAGGACACAGCACAGGACAGAGGTAAATGGAAAGAACCTGCAAGTTCTCTGGGCTGTAAACAAAGCATGACTTTGCATCTCTCTCAGTTTAATGAAACACAAGTGTTTGGCTCAGGAGGATGAGTTATGAAGAAGACCAAATTCCTCCTTCTAAGCAATTGTAAATCTGAAATTAAGAGGTTCCAAGTGAGAAAGTATGGAGAAAGAAAAATAACAGACTTTTATTAAAGGATATATGTGCATTGGTAAAACAATGAAAGACCACAAAACCAACAAAATAATCCTGCACCAAAAATCCCCCTCAAAAAAAAAAAAGGAAAAAAAAAAGAAACAGTCCGGTATTCCTCGCTTTTTAGCGCAATTCCAACCCCGGTCAGCAGGGGCCGCTGTTGGATCACCGGAGGAGCAGAGCCTGCAGGGGCTCCCTGACAAGGGCGATTTTGGCCCCCCACACCGAGAAGGGGAAGAGAAAGGGGATGTTTCTGCCTCATCCAACCCTAACTCTAACCCTAACCCTAACCCTAACGCTAACCCTATCCCCTACTCTAATCCAAAAATTACCTAAATCCTAACCCTAATCCTAACCCTAACCCCAACCCAAACCCTAAATCCTAACCTTACTCCTAACCCTAACCCTAAAACCTAAGCCTATGCCTAAACCTAAGCCTAACCCTAAAGCCTAACCCTAACCCTAATTAAAGGGACATTCTTGACATCATTGGGGATGAGTGTCATCACAGGAGATTGGTGAAAACAAAGAGACAGCTGTGGTGTCAGAGGGACATCAGTGACATCACTGGGGACATCAGTGACATCACAGGTCCATGGTTGACATCAAAGAGATATCAGTGACATCATTAGGGATATTGATGACATCACAGAGCACAGTGGTGACATCCAGGGACATGAGTGACATCATTGGGTACCAGTGACATCACAGGGGGACTGTTGAAAACAAAGAGACAAGCACAAGGAAATCAGTGACATCACAGGGGTCTGGTGACATCACAAAGATATAACGGAGACAAGGTACCACCTCTGGTTACAGTGGTGACACCACAGGGACAGCTGTGACATCATTTAGGAACCAATGAAATCACAGGGGGCTGGTTAAAAAAAGGCGACAGTCGTGATATAAAAAGGGACATCAGTGACATGAAAGGGGTCTGATGACATTGCAGGGACATGGATGACATCACTGAGGACCAGTGACATCACAGGTTACTGGTGAAAACAAAGGGACAGTTGTGATGTCACAGGGACATCGGTGACATCAGTGGGGACATTGGCGACTTCACAAGGACAAGGGTGACATTACAGAGACAGCAGTGACATCATTGGGGACACAGGGGACAGTGCTGACATCCTTGGGGACATTGGTGGTATCAGTGGGGACCAGTGACATCCCAGGAGGCTGGTGACAAGAAAGGGACAGCTGCGATTTCACAGGGACATCACTGACATTAAAGGGGTCTGGTGACATTACAGGGACATCGGTGACAACATGGAGACATGGTGCCACCACTAGGGACAGTAGTGACATCACAGAGACAGCAGTGACACCACTGGGGACCAGTGACATCACAGGGAACTGGTGACAATAATGGAAAGCTGTGATGTCACAGGGACATTGGTGACATCACAGGGGACATTGGTGACTGCACAAGGCCAGGGGTGACATCACAGTGACCCCAGTGACATCATCGGGAACATTGGTTCCATAACAGTGGTGACATCACAGAGACAGCAGGGACCTCATTGGAGACCAGTGACATCACAGGGGACTGTTTACAGCAATGGGAAAGCCGTGATGTCACAGGGACATTGGTGACATCACAGGGGGTGGAGGTGACAACACAGAGACACCAGTGATATCATTGGGGACATTGGTGACATCACAGGGGACAGTGGTGACATCACAGAGGAATCTGTGAAATCATAGGCAATTGTTACCAACAAAGGGAAAGCCGTGATACCACAGGGACATCAGTGACATCGCAGGGGCATCAGTGACATCACAGGGACATGGGGCTACCGTTGGGGACAGTGGTGACATCACAGATACAGTAATGGTGTCATTGGGGACCAGAACTATCACTGGGGACTGGTGACAACAAAGGGAAAGCCGTGATGTCACAGGTACATCAGTGACATTACAGGGGACCTGGATAACAACACAGAGACACCAGTGATATCATGGGGGACATCGCTGACATCACAGGGGAGAGTGGTGACATCACAGGGACAGCAGAGACATCATTGTGGACCAGTGACATCACAGAAGACTGGTGAAAACAAAGGGGCAGCCGTGATCTCCCAAGGACATCAGTGACATCACTGGGGACATCGGTGACTTCACAAGGACAGAGGTGACATCGCAGAGACACCAGTGAGATCACAGGGACAGTGGTGTATTCATAGGGACAATGGTGACATCATTGAGGACCAGTGACATCACAGGGGTCTGGTGACATCACAGAGACATTGGTGACATCATGGGGACATGGTGCCACTGCTGGGGACAGTTGTGACATCACAGCGATAGTAGTGACATCACTGGGGACCAGTGATATCACAGGGGAATTGTGACAACAAAGGGACAGCCGTGATATAAAGTGGACATTGGTGACATCATTGGGGACATTGGTGACTTTATAAGGACAAGAATGACACCACAGGGCATCGGTGACATCATTGAGGACCAATGACATTAGAGGGCACTGGTGACAATAAAGGGAAAGCCGTGATGTTACAGGGACATTGGTGACACTTCTCTCCCCATCACACCTTCTCTGGTCTCTCCTCTTTTTCTAAGAGCCCATGTCAGCCAGTTGGGCAGATTTGCTTGAGCTGGCTGGTTCCACATTCATCTAAAGGATCAAGATGGGAACTGAGGGAGGAGTTCAGTGTCTGGGATGGTCCCTGCACAGGACACCAAGAATCATGAGCTCTATATTTCTCTAACAGACACCAACCCCTCGACTAAGAAAATATTCCCTGTCAGAGGCAAGTGATAACTTGAGAGCCCTTTCTACTCTTCTTTCCTCCTGGATAAGTTTTGTCCACATTGTGACCCACCCTTCTTCCAGGGTCAGCCATTCCCCTCTGGATCTGAATCCTGTGCTGTGTCCTCACTTTCCTCCCCTTGTCATCCGCCCCCATCAGCACCCTCGTCCTGGAGAGATGGGACCACTGAGCACTGGGAGAGCCCAGCCTGGAGATATCCCCATACCCATCAGTTCCCTCTGATGCTCTCCCTGCCCTGCACTCCCTGCTGTCCCCGTGTCTCTGCCCCCTAACCTGAGTGGCACCAACCCCACCCCCAGCTCCCCTTTGGGCTCAGCCCTCTTGGGGCAGTGCTCAAGGGTTGTGCTGCCATTGCCCTGCTCTGCTTTGCTCAGCCCCTGCTCTCTGCTCACACACAGCCCTGGGGAACTTCACAGAGTCACACCCAGTAGTCCAAGTGGGAAGGGACCCACCAGGAACATCGAGTCCAACTCCTGAGCCTTCACTGGACCATCCCCCAGAGTCACACCACGTGCCCGGGAGTATCGTCCAAACACTTCTTGTACTTGCGCCAAGCCAGCGGTGCTGAACCCCCACACAGGCACCTCCTGTTCCCAGACAGCAACATCTCTAACTTCTGGGGAAGAAAGACGGGATGCAGCCATCACCTAAGTTATCCCAAAAGGGTATTCCCATCCAACCTTGATGTCTGCCTCAGCCCTCTGGGAGGATCTGTGGGCATGTGCTCGGAATTCCTGGAGGCGCTGCCATTGCTGGAGGAGTTGCGTTTCTGCTCTTCCTCCCCCTGTCCTGGCTTTAGCTCTCCTGAAGGAAACATTTGCTTGGAGAGGCCTGAAAACACCCCCAGGTCCTTCTCCATGAAATACCCCAGCTCCCAGTTTTGTGAAATCACCTGGTGCAGGCAGGGAAGGTGTCCACACAAGTTCTCTGAGAGGAGCAGAGGTAAATGGAAAGAACCTGCAAGTTCTCTGGGCTGTAAACAAAGCATGACTTTGCATCTCTCTCAGTTTAATGAAACACAAGTGTTTGGCTCAGGAGGATGAGTTATGAAGAAGACCAAATTCCTCCTTCTAAGCAATTGTAAATCTGAAATTAAGAGGTTCCAAGTGAGAAAGTATGGAGAAAGAAAAATAACAGACTTTTATTAAAGGATATATGTGCATTGGTAAAACAATGAAAGACCACAAAACCAACAAAATAATCCTGCACCAAAAATCCCCCTCAAAAAAAAAAAAAAAAGGAACAGTCCGGTATTCCTCGCTTTTTGGCGCAATTCCAATCCGGTCAGCAGGGGCCGCTGTTGGATCACCGGAGGAGCAGAGCCTGCAGGGGCTCCCTGACAAGGGCGATTTTGGCCCCCCACATTGAGAAGGGGAAGAGAAAGGAGATGTTTCTGCCTCATCCAACCCTAACTCTAACCCTAACCCTAACCCTAACGCTAACCCTATCCCCTACTCTAATCCAAAAATTACCTAAATCCTAACCCTAATCCTAACCCTAACCCCAACCCAAACCCTAAATCCTAACCTTACTCCTAACCCTAACCCTAAAACCTAAGCCTATGCCTAAACCTAAGCCTAACCCTAAAGCCTAACCCTAACCCTAATTAAAGGGACATTGTTGACATCATTGGGGATGAGTGTCATCACAGGGAATTTGTGAAAACAAAGAGACAGCTGTGTTGTCAGAGGGACATCAGTGACATCACTGGGGACATCAGTGACATCACAGGTCCATTGTTGACATCAAAGAGATATCAGTGACATCATTAGGGATATTGATGGCATCACAGGGCACAGTGGTGACATCCAGGGACATGAGTGACATCATTGGGTACCAGTGGTATCACAGGGGGACTGTTGAAAACAAAGAGACAAGCACAAGGAAATCAGTGACATCACAGGGGTCTGGTGACATCACAAAGATATAACGGAGACAAGGTACCACCTCTGGTTACAGTGGTGACACCACGGGGACAGCTGTGACATCATTTAGGAACCAATGAAATCACAGGGGGCTAGTTAAAAAAAGGCGACAGTCGTGATATAAAAAGGGACATCAGTGACATGAAAGGGGTCTGATGACATTGCAGGGACATGGGTGACATCACTGAGGACCAGTGACATCACAGGTGACTGGTGAAAATAAAGGGACAATTGTGATGTCACAGGGACATCAGTGACATCAATGGGGACATTGGTGACTTCACAAGGACAAGGGTGACATTACAGAGATAGCAGTGACAACATTGGGGACACAGGGGACAGTGGTGACATCCTTGGGGACATTGGTGGTATCAGTGGGGACCAGTGACATCCCAGGGGACTGGTGACAAGAAGGGGACAGCTGCGATTTCACAGGGACATCACTGACATTAAAGGGGTCTGGTGACATCACAGGAACATCAGTGACATCATGGGGTCATGGTGCCACCACTAGGGACAGTAGTGACAACACACAGACAGCAGTGGCACCACTGGGGACCAGTGACATCACAGGGGACTGGTGACAATAATGGGAAGCCGTGATGTCACAGGGACATTGGTGGCATCACAGGGGACATTGGTGACTGCACAAGGCCAGAGGTGACATCACAGTGACCCCAGTGACATCATCAGGGACATTGGTTCCATAACAGTGGTGACATCACAGAGACAGCAGGGACCTCATTGGAGACCAGTGACATCACAGGGGACTGTTTACAGCAATGGGAAACCCGTGATGTCACAGGGACATTGGTGACATCACAGGGGGTGGAGGTGACAACACAGAGACACCAATTATATCATTGGGGACATTGGGGACATCACAGGGGACAGTGGTGACACCACAGAGGAACCTGTGAAATCATAGGCAATTGTTGCCAACAAAGGGAAAGCCGTGATGTCACAGGGACATCAGTGACATCGCAGGGGCATCAGTGACATAACAGGGACATGGTGCTACCGTTGGGGACAGTGGTGACATCACAGAGACAGCAATGGTGTCATTGGGGACCAGAAATATCACTGGGGATTGGTGACAACAAAGGGACAGCCGTGATGTCACAGGGACATCAATGACATCACAGGGGACCTGGATAACAACACAGAGACACCAGTGATATCATGGGGGACATCGGTGACATCATAGGGGACAGTGGTGACATCACAGGGACAGCAGAGACATCATTGTGGACCAGTGACATCACAGAAGACTGGTGAAAACAAAGGGGCAGCCGTGATCTCCCAAGGACATCAGTGACATCACTGGGGACATCGGTGACTTCACAAGGACAGGGGTGACATCGCAGAGACACCAGTGAGATCACAGGAGACAGTGGTGTATTCATAGGGACAATGGTGACATCATTTAGGTACCAGTGACATCACAGGGGTCTGGTGATATCACAGAGACATTGGTGACATCATGGGGACATGGTGCCACCGCTGGGGACAGTTGTGACATCACAGCGATAGTAGTGACATCACTGGGGACCAGTGATATCCCAGGGGAATTGTGACAACAAAGGGACAGCCGTGATATAACGTGGACATTGGTGACATCATTGGGGACATTAGTGACTTTACAAGGATGAGAATGACACCACAGGGCATCGGTGACATCATTGAGGACCAATGACATTACAGGGCAATGGTGACAATAAAGGGAAAGCCGTGAAGTTACAGGGACATTGGTGACATCAGAGGGGACAGTGGTGACATCACCAGGACAGGGATGACATCACAGAGACACCAGTGACATCACAATGGACAGCGGTGACATCATTGGGGACACAGGAACCACCCCTGGGACACCACTGACATCACAGGGGACAGTGGTGACACCTGTGAGGACAGCAGTGACATCATTGGAGACCAGTGACATCACAGGGACAGTGGTGACATAATTGGGGACATCTCAGGGCAAAGGTGCCTCCCACAGGACATGGATGGTACCCTGGGGACAGCAGTGACATCACAGGGGACAGTGGTAACACCCGTGGGGACAGCAGTGACATCAATAAACACACGTGACATCACAGGGACAACAGTTATGTCACAGGGACTTTGGGAACATCATTGGAGACCAGTGATATCACAGGGGTCTGGTGGCATCACAGGGACAGGGGTTCCACCCTGGGGATAGTGGTGACATCACAGGGACAACAGTGACATCATAGGGGTCTGGTGACATCACAGGGACATGGTGCCACTGCTGGTGTCAGTGGTGACATCACAGGGACTTCAGTGACATCACTGGGGAACAGTGACATCGCTGGGGAGAGTGGTAACATCACATGGGACAGCCATAAAATCACTGGGGACACAGGGACCACCCCTGGGGACAGCAGTGACATCACTGTAGACCAGTGACATCACAGGTTTCTGGTGACATCACAGGGACATTGCTGACATCACAGGGACAGCAGTTACATCACAGGCACAGTGGTGACATCACTGGGCACATCAGTGACATCACTGGGACAGTGGTCCATGACTGCTGCAGCCACTGCTGTCAGACAGCTGGGCCATCCCTTGCTGACTCCATCCCACTGTTTGCAGTTGAGCTCGGCCCTCCTGGATGGCCCTGCTTGGTGGCCCAAGACCCCCAAAGCCATTCCTTGACGTTCATGGCACAACAACCAAAGGGGCTTTGTCCCGTCAGGCAAAGCCAACGCCAGAGCCCTCCTGAGCTCCCGCTTCAGGCCTTTGAAGTCCTCGTCTGTCTCAAGGCTCCACAGGATGTTCTTTTGGGTTCTTTTCAGCAGGTCATAGAAAGGTTTTACAAGTCCTCCCTACTGATAGAGCCATAAACTACACCAACCTGTCATTCCTAGAAAGGCTTGGAGATCTCCCCCTGTTTCTGGGCTGGGTGTCTGGCAGATGCTTCCTTTCTTGCTGTTCCCAGGGAACATTGCCCACTGGAGACTTCATACCCCAGGTACACCACTTTCTCTTGCACCAACCGTGCTTTCTGTCGGGAAACTCGGGAACCGTTTAAATCCAAGAAGTTTAACAGAGACATTGTCCACTGCACACTCACTTCTTCTGTTCTGGTTGCTATGAACAAGTCATCTCCATATTGTAGAAGAACGTCATTTGCCGGTGGCTGCTGCCATTGTTCCAGCTCTTGGACTGGCTGGTCACTGAACAAAGTGGGACTATTTTGAAATTTCTGTGGGAAGACTGTCCAACTTCATTGCGTCTTTCTCCCACTGTGGACAGATTCCCACTCCAAAGCAAAACTGTTTTGACTTTCCTGAGTTAGGAGTAGACAGAAAAAGGCATCTTTTAGATCTAACACTGTGAATCCAATCAAATTCTCTTTCCATTTTGTTAGAAGTGTATAGGGATTTGCTACCACGGGGTATAAGGTTTTAGTTATCTCATTTACTCCCCTTAAATCCTGAACTAGTCTGTAAGTTCCACTTGGTTTCTTAACTGGGAGAATTGGGGTGTTAAAGTTCTGATTCACACTCTATTAGAAGTTCCAGCTTCAAAAAGTTTTCACTTCTTGGTTCAATTCCTTTTCTGCCTTCTAACATCAATGGATATCGTTTCCTGACTACTGGCTTTGCTCCTGGTAATAATTCTATCTGAATAGGAGTTGCCTTTTTTGGTTTACCAGGTTCATCTGTAGCCCATACCAAGGAATAGACTCAATCTAAAATTTGACTGATATTTGGATTGTTTTGCTCTGGCTTTATGCAGCTCAGGACCAAACTCAGGGCTGCTATTAGTTGTTTACGTGAAATTCACGTTCACCTTTTACAAACTTAATCACAGTTCCCAGGTTTTCCAACAAATCTCTACACAACAGAGGCTTTAGGGAATTAGGCAGATCTAAAAATTGATAAATTCCCATTTTTCCCAACGTTGTACTGGAAGGGGTTTCAGAAAGAAAGCTTCTTCTGATTGGCCTGGTACTCCCACAGCTTGAACAAATTTATCACTTTCAGGCACTAGTTCTTGGTTTGGAACTGAAAATGTGGCTCCAGTGTCGATCCGAAAGTCTAATTCTTTTTCACCTTCCCCTTGCTCCATTTTAACCAGTGGGTCTGCCAGGGAATGACTCACTGGTCCCCCTCATTCCCTGGTCTGATGAGCGATGACAGCTCCTCCTGGGTTCCCGTTTGCCAATGTGGGGCAATCCCATTTCCAGTGTCCCTCCTGCATGCAAGAGGCACATTGATTTCCTCCCACTCTTGCTTGTTGAAAAGGTGAGCCCCCTCTTCCTCACATTGCCTGCCCTCTGCCACCACCCCTAATATCTGAATTCTTAATTAAAGCAGCAACCACAACCTTTGTAAGTTTTCTATCTTGTCTTTCCTCCCTGTTGTTGTGCACTTTCCAGGCTTCATTCATTAACACCTCTAAATCTTTATTGGAAGGATAATCAATTTTCTGTAACCTTTTTCTAATATCAGGGTTACTTTGTCCCATTAACAACCCCACCAGTTGTTGTTTACCTGTCTCTGATGACGGATCCAGGGTCGAGTATTTTCTCCTGGCAGCTCTAAGTCTGTCTAAGAATGCCGTGGGGGTCTCGTCCCATCCTTGCCTTACATGGTACAAGGCAGCCCAATTCACTGCATTCCGCAATCCCACCTGGACCAATCTTCTATACTGTTCCAATAACTTTTACTGGCCCGGCTCATTTGGGTCCCAATTAGGGTTTTGCACTGGAAGAATATTATCTTTGTCTTCCCTTCCAACATTTGTTGCAATCTGCCTTTCCACATGATTTCTTGCTGCTTTTATTACTAGCTGTTTTTCTGTTTCTTTCAATTCTGAGAGAATCAAGTTGATATCTAACGAATCTATGTCCTGATTTTTCACAATTAATTCAAACCTCTTACTCATCTTTTCAGGGTTTTCCCCTAAACAGTTCTGCTTCCTCCCTCCAGCTGTTCAAATCACTCACTGAAAACGGCACTTTCACTTTTGTTGGAGTGCCTGCAGCTGTTATTACTGATCTTAAAGGGGCAACAGTGTGGCTGCTCTCAGCTCTAGCTTTTGTTCTGCCCCTAGTCTTGCCCCTAGCTTTCTGTCCCATGGTCTGACCCCAATGTGTACTACTCACCCCCTCTTGGGGGTCTTCCCTACTCTCTGCAATACTTTCAGTGTCTGTCACATCTAATCCCGATTCCTGGGGGCTGTCAGGTCTCTGCCTAACGGGCTCTGGTCTCCAATTCATCCCTACCGGGGGTCGGCTGGAGTTCCTGAGGGTCTCTAATTCTCTCCTCATCACTATCTCTTTTTCCCAATTTAAGACACTACTGTCAAACACTACAAGGATCACAGGATTTTTCTACTCTGTAACAGGGTGAGTTCGAAGGATGCCGAGATTGAAAACCAAGACACTGCTGAGAGCTCATCAATAAACCCAATATTTATTACAGAAAGTGACCAAGTAAAGGGGAACCCAAGAGACAGGAAAGGAGAGGAGTGAACTGAGCCCTCAGGGAAACTCCAACTCACACAGGTGTGTTTTACGAGGTTGTCTTACCCACCCCAGGATAACCAGAATTCCCCCCAGCAGAGGTTGCATCCTCGGAGGGTCAGCAGGCTCACAAAGACAGCGGCGTCTCCACAAAAGGCAACGTTGTCCCTCCTTTGAAGCTTGAGAGCCCCAAGCACGAGCCACCTGCATTTTTATCCACTGAGCCGGGGACGTCTCCCTGGGCCGGTGTGGCAGCACCGCCCAGCCAGAGGCCCTCGGTCCCTGCCCCGTTCTGTGAGTGCCCCCCTTCAGCCATGCGGGAGAACGTGGGGATTCCCCTCGCACTTGCGCTGTTTCACTAAAGGGGTCTGATCTATTTGGGTCTGGGGGCTTTACTTCATCCTCTCCTCTTCGGTTTCTCTTTCAAATGTCCTCTACAGACAACCAGCCAATCAAAGAACACCAATTAAAACAGTTTATACAAGAAACTCTCTCTCCAAGGATGAAGCTCCTGTTTATCAGTGAACTTGGCAGGCAAAAAACAAAACTTCTGCAGGTGGCTGGGTCAAACACAGACCAAAAAATATCAACAATCCCTGATACACCTGCCCTGATTTCTGTGTTGAAGATGCTTCTTCAGCCCTTCTCTGGAGCTGCAGGGGCAGTGCCTGTATGCAGAGCTGGTGGGAAAAGACTCCCAGCACAGCAGCACAGCCAGGGACAAGGGCACTTGTTCTTTCCACATCTCGGCTTTGGGAAAGGCTGGGAAAGGTTGGGAAAGGTGTTAACAGGGTGGTTTTGCGTGAGGTGTTAAACATGGGAGCGGGTCTATCTTCACAATTCCCAAGAGAAGAGATGGCAGAAAGCTGCCCTGCAGGTTGTATTTGAAGGAAGAGGAAAAGAGACCGAGGGGAAGGGGTTTCTTTCCTGGAGGGCAGGGCTGTCGTTCACTTGCAGGAGCCCCGCGTTGGAATTGTCAGTCCGACTGCCAAATTTGAATCTGGACAAAGATTCCTGCCAGACAAAAGGTGGCAGGACAGAAAGCTCTTGCTGCCCATGGAGTGCCCAGGGTGTCCCGCCAACTGCACCTGAAACCCGAAGGTTACAGGCTTTCTTTCCTGGAGGAAAGGCGGTGACTTCCCAAAGAGTCCCATGGCAGATGGGTGGGGCTGCACTGTGGGGGTGTGGGGCGTTGGTTCTTTGGTTTCCAGGGGCTATTCCAGAATGGAGAGGATGGGCCAGGACATCCTAAAGGGGCACATGGATGGGGCTGCATTCTGACCTGGTGGGGTGTTGGTTCTTTGGTTGCCAAGGGCTATTCCGGAATGGAGAGGGTGGGCTGTGACATCACAAAAGGGCCTCAAGCACATGGGTTGGTTTAGTGGGTTGACCCTGGCTGGATTTCAAACACCCACTAAAAGCTGCTACCTCCCCTCCCTCTGCAACTCCACAGAGGAGAGAAAAAAACAGCTGAGGATTCCTGAGTAGAGATAAGGGTGGGGAGAAAGACGCTTTCTAATGGGTAAAACAGACTCAAAGTAGGGATAGTACTTAAATTTATTACTGACAGGATAAAAGCCAAAGAGAGGGGAATAAAACAGTCTGAAAAACACCTTCTCCCCACCCATCCTTCCTTCTCAGCTCTCCCTCCTTCCCCTAGAGGTGCAGGGGACGGCAATGGGGTTACAGTCAGTTGTTGTTTCTGTCACTGCTCAGGGAGAGGAGTTGGATCCTTCCCTGCTCCTGTGGGGTCCCTCCCATGGGAGACAGTCCTGGATGAACCTCTCCAGTGAGTCCATCCCTCGGGCAGCAGCTCTTCCCACCCTGCTGTCCCGTGGGTCCCTCCTCCATGGGGTCAGTCCTTCAGGGATGAGCTGACCCGGCGTGGGTCCCCCACAGGGGCCATGAGTCCTGCTGGGAAAAACCTGCTCCAGCCTGGGCTTCCCTCTGCATGGGCTGCAGTTCCTGCCAGGACCTGCTCCATCCTGGGCCTGCCCCGGGGTCACAGCCTCCTTCCTGCATCCCCTGCTCCAGCGTGGGAGCCTCCAGGGGCTGCAGGGGGGTCTCTGCACCCCGATGCTCCCCCAGGATCCGTGGGGCCTCTGCTCCGGCACCTGGAGCACCTCCTGCCCCTCCTTCTGCACCGCCCTTGGGGTCTGCATTGCTGTTCCCACCTTCCACTCTACTCTGCCCTGGCTGCAATTCCTTCTGGCCCTAAATCTGTTATCCCAGAGCTGTTCCTGTTGCTCTTGATGGGCTCGGCCTTGGCCGGCAGCAGCAAGTCCGTCCTGGAGCAGCTGGCATTGGCTCCACGGGGCAGGGGAAGCTTCTGGCAGCTCCCAACAGAAGCCACCCCTGGAGCCCCCCCTGCTACCAAAACCCACCCACAGAAACCCCTGACACCCAGTGACTTCCACTTGCCCCAGGATGATCCCAGTTCCCATCAGTGTGATCCCAGTCACTCCCAGTTCATGCCAGTTGCCTCCAGCATGCACCCTGTCACTCCCAGTTGATCGCAGTTGCTCCAAGTATGTTCCCAGTAGGCTTCCAGCACGGCCCCACTGGCTCCCAATTCCCCCGTGTAGTTCCAGTAACTCCCAGTTTGATCCTGGTCCTTTACACTCACTCCCACTATGATTCCAGTATGATGCTGGTCACTCCCACTATGATCCCAGTCACTCCCAGTCACTCCCAATTGGATCCAAGCTGCCCCCAAGGTGGTCCCAGTTGCTCTCAGACCCCTCCAGGATGGTTCCTTTTCCTCTCAGAGACTCCCAGTCTGAGTCCATTATGGCCCCAGAAACTTCCAATCACTCCCTGGACGATGCCATTTGCCCCCTGCATGGTCCCAGTTGCTCCCAGTATGATCCCAGTATGAATTCAGTCACCCCCAGTATGATCCCAGGAACTTCCAGACACTTCCAGTATGAACCCAGTTTGATCCCACTCATCCCCAGTATGGCTACAGTCCCTCCCAAACACTCCCAGTAATATTGCAGTCACTCCCAGTATGATCCCAGTATGACCCCAGCAGGGGCCCAGGTGCCCCCAGTATGATCCCAGTTGCCCCAGTTCTAGTTATTGGGGGGCAGCTTCCCAGTTCTGCCCAGTCCCGGTTACTGGGGGGCACTGGAGGGGTTTGGAGGATCCCAAGGGGTGGAGTCAATTTTAGGGGGCAGAACCGGCCCTGGGATGGATCGGGAATGGGGACCCCCCTGTGTTCCCCCCGTGTCACCCCGCTCTGGGCGGGTTTTGGGAGGGAACTGGCCCCTCAATAGGCACCCAGCTCACCCCAAAAGGTGCTGGGAGCCCCCAAAACCTCCCCAAAGCCTCTCAAGGACCCCCAAACACACTCAAAGCCCACCCAGGACCCCACCCGACCCCTTTTCAAGGGGGGCTTCTCTGGGCACTGGTGGTGCTGGGAGTCCCCCTGGCTGTGGGTGAGGAGCTCTCGGGTGAGCGGAGGGTGGGAAGGGGGAGGTTGGTGGGAAAAGGGGGGTCAGAGGGGATAAAAGGGGTGGGGGGACCTCAAACTGAGTGGGTGGGGAGTGGGACCCCCAAAAGAACAGGGGGAATGGGGACTGAGGTTAATGGGAAATGGGTGGGAGAGGTCAGAAGAATGGGGAAAGCGCAGGGAGGGACCCCCAAAATGAGCATGAGGGGGCTGGGGAGGGGGTATAGGGAAGGGGTGGGAGAGAGGGGGGAAAATGAGGGGTTTGGGACCTGTATAATGATGGGGGGGGGGGTTGGAGATTGAGAACCATGAAAAATTGGAGGGAAAGGGGAGAAGGGAGGAAAAGTGGGGGTGGTCTGGTAGGTCTAACGGCCCAACGGGGGTCTCTCCACAGCAAGGGACTGGGAAAAGGGGGTGGCCCCCTTAGCTCCTAACTTACTGTGGAGTGCTGGGCGCTGCTGCTTTCAATTTCGGCCTTAGGTTATGCCAAAATTTTCAGTTAAGAGGAATTACAGAGGTGGGACTGAACCTCTTTTGTCCCCCAGGTTTTAATCATGCCAAATCACATCTATTGAAAGAAATTAATTATTTAGGGTTACAAATGATCAGACAAAAGATCTTCATCAGAATTATTTACTGCACAATAGAAACACTAAAACTACCAGTAGTACAGCATAAGATAGGACAGTGCTCTACACTAAAGCAATTGTTGAAGCAATTCTACTCAAGCTGGCACCAAAGCAAGAATTATGAATTAGAGATGGATGGAACTCCCCCATCGTGGGGAGATCTCTGCTCTCAACCTCCAGCAGTGACCTTGGGGGGTCCCAGCCAAGGCAGGAATCTCCACACACCCCGCAAGAACGGCTCTGTTGGCACAACCTGCCCCTGGCAAAGGGGACTGGCTCTTTCTAGTAGAAAGGCATGGACTGACAGTCACGGGACTCCAGGGGTTGCCTCACCATCAGGGGGTCATTCGGGGTGGGAGCAGTGGCCGAAGTTCTTCCCGCAGTCGGGGCACTCGAGGGGCTTCTCTTACCGGTGGGTCCGTTGGTGGGAGGTCAAGTTACCTCTCTGGCTGAAGCTTTTCCCACACTCCCCACACTTGTAGGGCCTCTCCCCGGTGTGGATGCGCCGGTGCCTGACGAGGTGGGAGATGCGTTTGAAGCCCTTCCCGCAGTCGCAGCGGAAGGGCCTCTCCCCTGTGTGTGTCTGCTCATGCACGAGGAGATGTGAGCTGTACTGAAACCTCTTCCCACATTGCAAGCACTTGTAGGGCCGCTCCCCAGTGTGGACGCGCTGGTGGCTGAAAAGGTTGGAGCTGTCCCTGAAGCTCTTCCCACAACCTTGACATGTGTAGGGCCGTTCTCCAGTGTGGATGTGCTGGTGTTTAAGGAGGTCGGAGCTGTGCCTGAAGCTCTTCCCACATTCCCCACACTCGTATGGCCGTTCCCCAGTGTGGATGTGCTGGTGTCGGATCAGGGAGGAACTCTGCCTGAAGCTCTTCCCACATTCCCCACACGTGTAGGGCCGTTCCCCAGTGTGGATGTGCAGGTGGCTGAGGAGGTCGGAGCTGTCCCTGAAGCTCTTCCCACATTCCAAGCACCTGAAGGGCTTCTCCCTGCTGGGAGGCTGCTCAGGGACCACCAGCTCAGAGCTCCGGCTCAAGCTCTGGCCGCCTTCCCGGCACAGGACGGGTCTTTCCTCCTCAGAGCTCCCTGGGCTGGCTTTGCAGCCCCTCCTCCAGGGGCATCTCCGGGCCTTTTCCTCCCCGCTGCCTTCCTGTGCTGGGGAGCCCTTCAAAACGGCCTCTCCCACCAGGCTCTGCCGGGGGGATTTGTCCTCCGTGCTCTCCGTCCTCAGCTCGGGGCCTGGGGCAGGAAGGAAGAAGGACAGGCAGGGGATTTGCCTCTGGCCCAGAGGGAAGGCCAAGGACATCCCCCCCAAATTTGGCCTCCACAGGCACCACAAGACAGGGGTAAAGGGGCACTGACTTCCTCCTCACCTGCCTGGGGGGCCCGCAGCAACTTCCTCTTCCTTGTAGCCTCCTCCTTCATCCACCCAAACTTTGGGAAGGACAAATCCTGTGGGGGGGAAACAAGGGCTGAGTGCCTTACCTTTGGGGTTCCTCCTGCCCAAGTCCATCTCTAGAACTCATCGGGCATCCTGGGACCATAAAAACCTCCAAAA